>NC_058080.1:362108387-362408387 GCF_014858855.1 Bufo gargarizans | reverse complement strand
GACTTATTATTAGCCATACACCCCAGGGCTCTTTCTAAGCCCCCCACTGTATGGCAGTGAGAGATTCCTCCTACAATTGCCTCTAATCAGAGGTTAGACCTGAGAGGGGTAAATCAGACAGAAAGGATTGCAATTCAGCTTCAGTCAGATTACTATTAGTCTCATATTGAGAAGAATAGAATGTTTTTTGAAAACATCCAAAATATCAATAGAGGCAGTACACAGTTTCCCATCTCCTGACTGAAGAGATGCAATATACGTAGAACCTTGGGCCCTAGAAATAAGTGCAAGTAGATGCCCAGCCCTCTCTCCCTCTTAATAATATTGTTGCCTTTGGAAAAAATAAGAAGCAACTCCCTATTAAAGGAGTTTCTGGGCTTCCTTCCATTTACAAGTGTTATCTTCTAAGGGATCTGACACATACTTAGCTTCAGCTGTTTAAGCTTCTGCCACAAGGGTATTATAACAAACTTTGGGCTTGGCCTTTACCTTATTAACCTCTTTGTAAGGTATGTCAAAAAAAGGGGCCCAGAAAAACTAAACTAATCAACATTACATGTCCAGTTTAGCAATCAAGAATAACTGTGGTAATAGGAAAGTCAAACTCATGGCAATTCTACTAAATCGACCATTAGCAGGTAGGAACTTTAAACACAGATCGTTGGTCCCTGGAGGACTGAATATCTTTTTACTATTCTGCCTCTCAAACTGAAGGTCATGTATTTGTTATTGCAGGTAAGAGAACACACATTAAGGGCAATAAACAGGCTAAAATGATTTAATGCACATCCTTGTAATCAGCTAAGGCTGCTGGTGATGCAGTGTGAGTAGATAACCCTGCACAAATGTTAGTGAAGTGAACTGATGTGTCACATGGTACTAATGCATAGTGAATGTGATTGCTCTAGGAGCTGATGTTAATATATACTATTTTGTTTGCTGTGATGCAGGTTTAGGAATAATAGAGCTGCACATATTAATCAATTATTATCTCTTATAAGGATGTTATAGCTGAATATGTGAATGTCGGGATTGAATAGATAGATGTGTATTAATCTATAGGGACAGAATATCTTGTTACTATTCTGCCTCTTAGACTGAAGGTCACGTATTTGTAATTGCAGAAAAATGTTCAATAAAAACACTTCTGGTTTCACCCAGCCCGCTCCGTTCGCACGTTGGAATTAGTGACCATATTTTTAGCATATGTGCAACAAAAGTGGTGGCCCGTACAAGGACTGGGTGAAGACAATGCAGTCCCGGAAGTGAAAAAGAGCGGTTATGCAAATTTTTTAGGAGACTGGGATATTAACCCTGGCAGCATGGCAAGCGAGCACAGGTGGATCTAGAGAGGCTGCAGGATGAAATCAGTGGACACCTGATCCACTTGTCAGTGGGTGATCTCATCAAGGTTTGCCAATTCATTAAAGCCTCCGACGTCAGCATGGTGAAGGAAAAAAAAGCAGCGCCATTATATGCGGATCGTTAACGGGGCGATGGATGAACTGGTCAAATTTGAAAGTGAGGAGACGGTGGCACAATTTCTGCAAGCAAACAAGAAGATTAATTAGAGAGCTAGAGAAGAAGAGGGACATTGCGGAAGTCCCAAGCTTCAGTGAGAAAGACCGTCAACCAGAACAGCAGAATTGAAACCACAGTATTACACCATGCAGGAGAAGTTCCAGGAAACGTCTAGAATAATTGAGGAACAGTTTAAAGACTTGAGTACCAAAAGTAAAGACTCAAGTGACAGTCAGCCAAAACCAGAGCCAGCTCTGCTTACTCAGAGAGCCAGCTCTGCTTACTCAGAGAATACACCATGGTAGCTTGCCAGAGGTGACAATCAGAAAAGAATTCAAGATCACAGGCCAGATTGGAGAAAAGGAGCAGAAGGATAAGTTGTCCTACACCAATCTGATGCACCAAATCGATCTGGGACTACAGAAAGGGTATCCTGAGACTGAGATTGTCAAAGCAGTGGTCAAAGCTATTAGCCCTGGTCTACGCCTCAGAGGTATGCTGGAGATGAAAAATGGACTGCCTCTAGTGCAACTTAGACGAATCTTGAAAAGTCACTACAAGGAGGAGAAAGCCTCCGAACTGTACCAGCAACTCCTCAACATTTCCCAGAAATGCAATGAAACTCCCCAGAATTTCCAGTTCAGAGCGATTAAATTGAAAGATCGGTTGCTATTTGTCTGTCAAGGGGAAGACTCGGATGAACATTTCGGGACTGAGCTGATACAGAAGAAATTTCAAATTCCAATTAAAGCAGTATTTAGATGACTCTTCCATTCCAGATGAGGTGCTCATGGAGAAAATGAATGAAGAGGGAAAGGGAACAGAAACAAAATAAATCTCAGCAGTTTTTATCGCCTTACAGTGTCCTCAGGAATCAGGTGTCCAGATGACATCTGTCGAAACAACACCTTGGTCTCCATCATAGTCAAGTAGCCCAACGATTCAACAGCTGTGTAAGAGCAACTCTGAACCGGAAAAGCTGATGCTACAGATGCAAAAGGAGATGCTAGAGATGAAGACACTTATCCAAGATTCGAGAACCCGACGAGATCATGAATTCTGAGTGCCTCAGTTAACAGGGGGTACTAGCAAAGGATGTTGTCAATCCTGTAAGAGGACCGGTCAGAGAAGTGCCTGCACTCATTGTTTCAACTGTGGATGATCTGGACATAGAGCAAGAGATTGCCAAACGCCCAGAACAAACCAGTTAAATGGGAGAAGTTTGCTGTCAAGGGACCGACAGTAACCTGTCTTAGAACCAACCCTGTGTCCCAAAGTGCAACTCTTGTCAGTAGCAAACCAGCAAGCTTCAAAACCACCATCAGTGCCACGGCTGGTAGAGGAAATCCAAATTTCTTTCTAAGAGTGCTCAACTGCTATAACCAAAGATCCCTCCAGATGGCTGAGCAAGTACTGTTCTGGTTCTGGTCAAGCTGCCAGTTCGGTTGATGTACTGCTCCAAATTAATTAATGTTAAAGTATACGTATACTGAGAGATCAATACTGAGACAACACACAGCTGGGTTATAACAGGATCTCTGGTTTATTGTGGAACAGTAGACAGTATATAGGACGGAAAGGAGTGGGGGGTGTAAGGTGGCGTGTATCTTTTCTATTGGCTATAAACTCTGTATTTTCTGTCACATCGATGACAAGAGGAAGTCCCCCCCCCCTCCTCCCCCCTTACTGGTGGGTGAAGCCGTTACTTCTTCTTTCTTTGAAGCTGCTTGCTTGAGCTGAACGGAAACCGTCTTGTGACACATGATAAAGCAAAGAACAAGATTTCTTGTTATAGGCATTGGCTGGGTACCTGACCACCATTTTAACTACAGTATTGTTCTGAACAAGCAAGTATCCATTTTGTATCAATAGTCCATAACAGTCCCCCCTTGGAAACTTGATTGTAGACTTTCCCTTACCTAATGAATCCCCTGGCATACCATTCGTATCCTCTTCACCCACAGTGGCGACAACCTATCCCTAATGGATAAGTTCCCGGTTAATCGGACTTCTAGTAGTACCCTGGGATTCATCTCACCCTATCCCAGCGAGGCATCATAGCAAGGAGGGGGAGCTGAGTTGAATGATGTTTCCTTTTGTTCTTCCTCATCGTAGAGAAGCATGATAGGTCGTTCCATCAGTTTTCTTCATTCTTTTTGAAAGGCGGTTCACACAAATAAGAACGAGCTTAATCACTACATATATCATCAATATTATTAGGGCTACCTGCAATATTACTTGGACAATTCCCATGAGCCAACCTCCAATACCTTTAAACCAGTTGGCGGGGTTAAGGAAAGAGAAGGTATCAGACCACCATATCAGCTTTATGTGCGTCCAGCCATTTGTCCCTTAGATCCGCCATTTTCTCTAGACTGACCTTAACTTGCAAATTACCCTGCGGGTCTATGTAATGGCAGCAAGCGGGTCCCACAACATGGCACATACCTCCATCTTAGTCTAGAACTAATGTGTTTTGGTTGGTGACAATGATCAACTGGTTTTGCACACTGTTCAAGGTGTTCATAAGTCTCATCACTTCCCATAGTTGGTCATCTAGGTAATCTGTTGCCACCACCAAATGATCCCACATCTGCACTTCATGGGATATATGAAAAGGCTACTAAGAATTTTATTGGAAATGCTCATTTCTACAACATGTGGCTTACTGTTTGGTCTGTGTGTGTTATCTTTGGCCCTGCGGTACAAGGTGTGTTTAGGAATAGCATTTATGTCAATTTCAGAGTGTGGTACTATAAAGCTGGCAGGAGTAAGCCTGGCGATGGTGCACAGTCCTGTGACATTCTGGGATAACCATTTGTACACTTTGTGTCCACAAACTAAGTATATGTCTTCTGGAACTGCCACTGCTGTGCTATTGAATAATTGGGTAATTAATTTGGCTAATTGTATCCCTTTCGCCAGCTCATATCCTTTTAACTGACCTTCGGTGGTGTTAGCTAATATACCTGTGATAAGGTCCTGTACAGTACTGTGGTTACAGGGTAGGTCTTTTCCGTTCACAGCATCTACACCAATACACTGCACGTGGCTGTCTGTTTTTGAGTCATTGCAACCTGAGTGTATGTGTGGACTAAATGTCATGCCTTTGGTTTGTACTTGGAGACAATAACAGTGTGTCCAGCTAGGGAAACATGTGACATTAGCCCAGTGTCCCTCTTGCCAGGGGGTAGAGCTATGATCTATTGAGGGTCCTGATCTGTTTATCATAAGCCATGGAGCATCTGCCCACCTTGCGACAGGTAAGGACACTTCCCTGTCCTTATCTTTTCTGGATTTAACTCAGTATATGGTAGTGAGAAATATAGTAGAGTTAGACAGGTCAATCAGTCCAGAAAGTTCCAAGGGAATTGCAACATAAGGCATACTGGCTGAGCTCACGGGACTGTGGGTACAGATCCAACAATCTCTGAGTTTCAGTCTCATTCAACCCCTGGACTAGAATTTGATGGTGTTGTGTCAGTGATTTGTCCCATTCATCCCCCAGTGGCGTGAACACTGCTGATATGCCTACAGTCAAAGTCATGATAAGTAGATGGACCCTGATGGCTTATTGTTCCAGGGTCGTCGGCACAGTCTTTACTCTTTTTTACAATGTGAGGCGTGGATCCAGGTAGGCCTCCCTTCGAGTTTCACAGAGGTCGTGGTAGTCAGCAACACCTGGTACGGCCCCTCGTATCGTGGTTCGAGGGTGTTTCTGACGTGTTTCTTTACCACCACCCACTCTCCAGGTTTGAGAGTTTGGCTTCCCTCTAGGGAGTCAGGATCTGGAATGGAAGAGAAAACTTGTGCACATATGTTAGACAATTGTTTACTCAGGGGAATCGCATATTTCATAATGCATTTGCAATTGCTGTGGGAAGTACTGCCCCATCCTAGGTCCTGTTCCTAACAACATTTTGTGTGGAGGCCTAGGAGTGTGTCTAACTGAAAATAGTGCTATTGGCAGGCATTGTACCCAACTGAGCCCTGTCTCCCCAGTCATTTTCAGCATCTTGGACTTCAGTACCCCGTTCAGTCATTTGACTTTGTCGCTGCTTTGGGGTCTGTAGGGCATGTGATAGGCTAAGTGTGACCCCACAATCTTCCAGACTTCTTGGGTTAAGCTAGCAGTGAATGCTGGGCCCTGATCACTTTCAATGACCTCAGGTACTCCAAACCTACAAACAGTTTCCTGCATTTGTTTTTTTAGCAGTTGTTGTGGCTGTCTGATTTCGGACGGGGTAGGCTTCTGGCCACCCAGAGAACAAGTCTACCACTACTAGCACATATTGAAACCCTTGGCACATTGGCATCTTGATGTGGTCAATTTGAATCCGTTGGAACGGGTACTGGGCTTTGGGGAGACATTTGGCTGGTGTAGGCTCAGTTCTTCCTGGGTTGCACTGCGCACAGACGAGGCAAGACTGAGTATGCCTCACCGGGACAGGGGTTATCCCTTGAGCCACCCATATTTTGTCAATTAGTTCTTTCATGATGGTCTTAGATTGGTGGGTGGGCCCATGAGCTATTGAAGCTATCAGAGGATAGAGAGCTTTGGGCAGAGATACTCTCTTTCCTTGGGTCTACAGTCCAGATTCTTTCTCTTCTTGGGCTGACTCTTTTAGCCAATCCAATTTTTCTTGTGGCGTGGCCTGTTTCTGTAACTGGACCTCTTTTGGTTTCTGTGTTAGGTCTGTTGTGGACTCTGTTGCCATCAAGACTTGAGGTCTGTTCTTCTTCCTCTTTCACTGCTGCTTGCTTTGTTGCTTGATCAGCTGCTTGATCAGCTAAGGCTTTTCCTCTGGCTTCAGAGGTGTCAGCTCGAGTGTGCCTGTAGATCAATAAAGTTTTCAGATTCTCCAGTATACTCCCCCCTTGGAAGAGGGAGAAGAGCAGCAGGATTGAGGCTGTGACATCTTTGAATAGTGACAGGTAGGAGCAGGCTACCTTGCAACCGTAAGTGACGTTGATTAGTCAGATGCCTAGGTTGTGTTTGTTGGAGAATGGCAGAAATGTCATGTGGTGCTAGGATAATGAGGGGGTGGCCTAGTACCATATCAGAAGTGGTGGCCAGCAGGGCACTGGCTGCATGTACAGCTCTGACACTGGAAGGGGCTGCCCTGGCTACTGGGTCCAGTCTCTTTGTATGGTAGGACTTTGGGGTCCTTCAGGGTCACAGTGACTGGTGGGACATTGAGGCATCCGATATCCTGGGGTCCTCTGGTCCAGAGAGTATCGGGGATGAGGTGCAAAATGGTTTGCAGCGAATCCCCTTGCTCATATGAATCAGTGCAGAATTCTATTGTCAGACATCCGGCAGCTGTGGGTGTCACATGATTTGAGTGAAAACCACAAAGACCAAGAAGCGAGACAGTTTCTTATCAGAAAGAGGATCTTAAACTAACACAGAAGAAACTAACATTTCTGTGAAAAGAAAAAAGGTGGGGGTCAACTGATCCCCGTAGCTGTCCTGCAATGTGGTGGAATGATCTGCTAATTTTGCTTTTGCCCATTTCTATATAAAGTATTCCACAGATTCATGATCCCAGGGGTCAAAGTTCTGACCCCTCAGCTCAGGGATGGGAATGTGGTCCCTTATAGTGAGCAGCTCAGTGGTCAGCACTGGTGCCATGCAGCGCTGGAGTTCTAGGTTCAAATCCGACCAAGGACAACATCTGCATGGAGTTTGTATGTACTCCCTGT
Organism: Bufo gargarizans; assembly: GCF_014858855.1. Lineage (NCBI taxonomy): Eukaryota > Metazoa > Chordata > Amphibia > Anura > Bufonidae > Bufo > Bufo gargarizans. The sequence continues at coordinate 362,401,160 of NC_058080.1, read as the reverse complement.
ATTTGTGTGGGTTTCCTCCCACACTCCAAAGACATACTGATAGGGAATCTTTCCCCCATCTTGTTCAACCCACACTCCAAAGACATACTGATAGGGAATCTTTCCCCCATCTTGTTCAACCCCCCCAACAGACCTATCTATCATGATCAATGGTTGCACACTCTCCCCAGTCACAAAGTCCGCTGTCTTGGAGTGACCTTGGATTCTGCCCTTTCCTTCCGACCGCACATCCAAGCCCTTTCCACCACCTGCCGCCTCCAACTCAAAAACATCTCCCGCATCCGCGCTTTCCTTAACTTTAAATCTGCGAAAATACTTGTACATGCCTTCATTATCTCCCGCCTAGACTACTGCAACATTCTCCTCTGTGGCCTTCCATCTAGCACTCTCGCACCCCTCCAATCTATCCTCAACTCTGCTGCCCGACTAATCTACCTCTCACACTATTATTCCTCTGCCTCTCCCCTTTGCCAATCCCTTCACTGGCTCCCCATTGCCCAACGAATTCACTTCAAGCTACTTACAAATACATACAAGGCCGTCCATAACCTGTCCCCTCCCTACATCTCTGAGCTACTTTCCCGATACACCCCCACACGCAATCTCCGATCTTCACAAGACCTCCTTCTCTCCTTTCCTCTTATTGCCTCTTCCCACAATCGACTCCAGGATTTCTCCCGTGCATCCCCCATACTCTGGAACTCCCTACCCCAACATATCAGACTCTCACCTACAGTGGAATCCTTCAAAAGAAACCTGAAAACCCACCTCTTCAGACAAGCCTACAACCCGTGACCCTGCTGCCTCTATACCGCCATGACCAGCTTCACCCGCACCTACTGTGTCCTTCTCCCATACCATGTAGATTGTAAGCCCTCACGGGCAGGGCCCTCTCTCCTTCTGTACAAGTTTGTAACTCATTTTGTTTATGATTAGTGCAATTGTCTGTATTATGTATGTGCACCCTTATCATATGTACAGCACTATGGAATGAATGGCGCTATAATAATAAATAATAATAACTTAGATTGTGAGCCCCGTTGGGGACATTTGGTTGCTAATGTCTGTAAAGAGCTGTGTAATATAGTAGCGCTATATAAGTGCATAAAATAAATAAATTATCAGTGAGCAGTATTCACCGGTCTTATTCTCCACTATACTTTGCAAATCAGACCACGTACATCCATAGGTTTTGTGCACTTGAGACAATTTCCTGTAAAATGGCATTGGGTGGGTCTCAGGGTCAGGCAGTAAATTTACTATGGTGAAAAACTGTTGTGGAGTAAAAGACACATATTTGGGCAGGCCCTGGGGACGTGTTAGTGCCAGGACTTCCCTAAGGGTTTTGTAATTGCCCCTCTCTAGATCTGGGGAAGGGTGGGAATCCTTGTGCCTGACACAGATTCTATCGCCTCGGTAGACTGCGTTTGATCGGGCTCTTCTGTTTGACCTCCCACCATTATGGGTGTGTGTGTGGGTCATGATCTAACGGGGATTCAAAAAAGTGCCATCCGGGTTTATCATCAGGTACAGCATAGAGATCACCGGGACATTAGGGGTGACATAGGAGTGACGGGGGGTCCGGACCGAATGATATTAAAGGTCCGTTCATGGGCATTGGCTGGGGACAAGATGGCGCTGTAGCTAATACGGGAAGTGATGGGACGTGCCGGGGAGTAGTTACCAAGGTATGGTTTTGTGGGTGGGGAGCCCCACAGGCAAGGAACGTATCACGGGAGGAGGGATTTTGTTGACCACATGTTTTGCAGGTCCACCCACCTGCTTTCTTCCCGGTGCCATTATAGGGCAGTGGCAAGTCAAGTATCAATGCAACACCAGGTTTACAGAAATATCTCTGTCTTTTCTCATCAAAATTTTGTTCTCCCCCGTCTGTTCATATTCTTTACTACAGTCCAACCACACACGGACCATGTCTGTCAATTTATCATCCTCTAACTTCTCTCTTTTCTCATTCAACAACGTCTGCCACATAGCAGGGCAGTGTGAAACCTTTTGGTATGTTATACAGATGTAGCAGGGTTAGCACTCAAACTCTTAGCTCAAATTTCTTAAATCATCATGTTATCTTGAAACAAAAGCCACTGAAAAGCAATTCGAGGTGTTTGCTTCTCCAGTCTGCCACATACTGTTCGGGTGAACAGTAGCCCTTCGGGACACTTTCCTCATTTCCCATCTTCTGGATCCTTCACCTTGTTCTGGACAACACAGAAACCCAATATAACACGTTGAGCCTAATGCCCCACACACTCTGGGTAGACACTGGCCGGTCTCCTCCCTTCTGTCGTCTCTCGGTCACAACACCGGGGTGACCGTTTGACACAGGCACTTTAGAAGACCTTTGAGTTTCTATTAGTCTGTGTTTCCGTTACAAAGGGTCGCACATTAAAAACAATAAACCACAATACATCAAGGAACAACCCTTGCGTACTGTCCCATCGTCTCTCGCACCTACTGGAGCCGTCTAAAGATCTCTGTATAGAGTAATCACTGGACGTGAAGACCTTTGAGTCCCGGTCAGCACACCCTGGGCTACCGCGGACCGCTCTCCCCCCATCTGTGATCGTCCCCTTTATGGAGCTTTGAGTCAGACGCCGGGCTGAACTCCGATACAGGCACATAGGAGAACTCCGTGTCTCAGTCAGTGATACTTGTCAACAGGGTCTTCACAACTTATAGGCACAGCACAGTACATCAAGACTTTAAAAAACATATGGGGTTCTTACTTTCATGCCCTCGAGGACGTCCCAGACTGCTTCCGCACCCCTCCCTCAGACGAACTCCAAGAGGCTACACCAGGGGACACTTTATAGGCAAGATGACTCAATTTTCCTACCTCGTATTACGGGTTGCGATCCCGGTGTCCGTTAGTGTGCCTCTCCTCGTCTAGTCTCTATGGGGTACGGGAACAGAGGGTCCAATCCTCGAGCCCCACGCTGGGCTCCAAATTTGTTCTGGTTCTGGTCAAGCTGCCAGTTCGGTTGATGTACTGCTCCAAATTAATTAATGTTAAAGTATACGTATACTGAGAGATCAATACTGAGACAACACACAGCTGGGTTATAACAGGATCTCTGGTTTATTGCGGAACAGTAGACAGTATATAGGACGGAAAGGTTTGGGGGGTGTAAGGTGGCGTGTATCTTTTCTATTGGCTATAAACTCTGTATTTTCTGTCACATCGATGACAAGAGGAAGTCCCCCCCCTCCTCCCCCCTTGCTGGTGGGTGAAGCCGTTACTTCTTCTTTCTTTGAAGCTGCTTGCTTGAGCTGAACGGAAACCGTCTTGTGACACATGATAAAGCAAAGAACAAGATTTCTTGTTATAGGCATTGGCTGGGTACCTGACCACCATTTTAAGTACAGTATTGTTCTGAACAAGCAAGTATCCATTTTGTATCAATAGTCCATAACAGTACCAACTAATGTGGACGGTGTTACCATGAGACAAAACAGCAAGTTACTTAGTCTCGTTGTAAAAAAGTGCCTTGCGAACTGTGAAATAGACAATACTCCTGTCCATGCCCTATGGGACACCGGCTCCCAGATGAGCATCAATGATTGCTGGAGACAGCGGGTTCTGCCACATACAGTGCTACGATCTTTTGAAGAATCACTGGGGCCAGGAGTCCTCCTTGGGAAGGCAGCCAACGATACTGAAATTCCTTTCTCCGGGTGTATTGAGGTCTTTTTTCAACTAACAGCTGGAAGTAAAAACACCAAACAGCTAGTGGTATCGGCAGATGAGAAAGTCGCAGAGACGCTGTGAGGAATATGGATTAATATTTACTGTCAGCCATGTCCTCACACCCCCCATGTGCTGACAGATAGCAGAGGTAGGGAACTCCACAGGAGGGCCCTGCTTCAAAGCCCCAGCCCTGATTGTAATTTGATGCACCTCTTGGCATGTTCAGTGTACATGCAAAATGGGTTTGCAGAAGTCCTGGTGAGTCAACTACAAGCCAGCCTGAAAGAAACTGGTTGTACTGCACTAAAGACCAGTACCAAGAGCCAAAGAATTCTGGCAAACACTGTGATGTATCTCAGATGCAGGGCTCATGCCAAACCAGCCTTGCAAGATCAGACGGTCATGTTTACACCTGATGAGGCTCATGATGTGCCAGAAGGACTGTATATCGGGGAGATGTTAGTGTCACTCAAAAAGGGACAATTTTCCAAACTATCCATTCCGGTTTGGAACACCACCAAGCGAGATGTTATCTTACCAAGTCAGACTAGGATTGGGTGCCTCAAGCCCATAAGACAACAAACCCAGCTCAGGTGAAACCAAAAGAATCAGTGAATGTGGCAACTCACTCGGTATCATAGTCAACAGTCATACAGATCGGGGCCGGAAGGTCGAGTGGATAATTTAAACATGAGTCAGTCACCGGTAAGCTATGCTCATCAAGAACACCGGGATCCACCAGTACCTATAGAACACCTACCAGAGGAAGATCAACAGATAGTCAAGACAATGCTAAGGGAGGAATGCCACACCTTCGCTAAAGATGATTCTGACATCAGATGCATCCCTTCCCTACAATTACAACTGCGCCTCAAAGACAATACACTGGTTAGAAAAACTTACATGTCCGTGCCTAAGCCACTACACCAGGAGGTGAAGAAATATCTGCAGGATCTGCTGAACCGCGGATGGATTTCAGAGTCCAAATCATCATACTCTTCACCCATTGTGTGCGTGAGAAAGAAGGACAGTATTTTAAGACTGTGTTTTGACTACAGGGAGTTAAACCAGAAGTTAATCCCAGACCGCTATGCAATCCCTAGGATCCAAGACATGCTAAACAGCCTAGGAGGAAGTTCATGGTTTTTGGTGCTACACCAAGGGAAAGCCTATCATCAAGGATTTGAAGAACAATCCAGTCGACCACTGACTGCCTTCATCACACCATGGGGTCTGAATGAGTGCATCAGAATCCCCTTTGGCCTTAGCTCTGCACCAGCTGAATTTCAACGCAGCATGGAAACTTGTCTAATGGGACTGAGGGATGAGATCTGTCTGTCTAGATGACAACCTGGTTCACAGCAGATCATTCCAAGAACATGTGGAACATGTCCAGTTGGTACTACAACGGTATCAGAAACATCGAGTCAAGTTAACGAAATGTGAACTCTTCCGAAACAGAAACAAAGTCAGATTCTTAGGCAAGATTATGTCCGATGATAGCCATTCCATGGATCCAGCAGACATTGCGCCCGTGCTGGCCTTGAAGAACAACCAGCCAAGGACTGTTGGAGAACTCAGGAAGTTATTAGGATCAATTTCCTACTATCGTCCTTACGTCCAAAACTTTTCCAGGATTGCAAAGCCCCTGTATAAATGACTATTAGTGGATATCAGAACGTCAGTGCCGGCTCACCAACCCAAGAAGAAGAAGAAGCCATTACCAAAACTAAAAAGTCAAGAACCTTCTCATCAGTCTGGACTGACCACCACCAGGTAGTACTGGAACGGCTTATTGAGGCCTTAACTCATCCTCTAGTTATGGGTTACTCGGATTACAGAAAATCCTTTGTTCTGCACTGTGATGCCTCATAAGAAGGACTAGGAGCTGTGTTGTACCAAGAGCAGGAGGAAAAGTTAAAAGTAATTGCATACGGGTCTAGGACTCTCATCACACCTGCTGAGAAGATCTATCACATGCATCCAGGAAAACTAGAATTCCTAGCGATGAAGTGGGCCATATGTGAAAGGTTCTGAGACTACCTATACTACTGTCCATCCTTCGTAGTCTATACTGACAACAATCCACTAACTTATGTCCTAACTACGGCTAAACTAAACACAACAGGCCACCGATGGGTTGCAGAACTAGCTGACTTTAATTTCACTATCAAGTATCGTCCAGGAAAGAGACATGCAGATGCGGATGTACTCTCTCGTATGCCACTAAGTCCTGAACAATACATGCAACAGTTTTTCGCAAGAAGCTGACCCCAAAGTCACTTCAAGTACGACAGAAAGAAGAAACGCCTTGGCTGTGTCCAATAACCATCGGGAATACAACGTCAACAATAGATCGTAACCAAAAGAAGGTAGCTCAAATACCTAAAGAGACCATCAGGACAGCAGAAAAAGAAGACTTAGTAATCGGTCCAGTGTGGAAGTACAAAAGCCAAAACAGGTTCCCATCAAAACAGGAATGAAAGGTGAACCGCTTGATCTCTTCATACTAATAAAGCAATGGACCAAATTATATCTTGACGAAGATGGAATCTTTAGACGGAAAACACCCTCAGGTTCTCAACTAGTGTTACTTAAGCTGTATCATTCAATGGTGTTAAAAGAATTGCATGAAGAAATGGGTCACCTAGGAGTTGAAAGGACTGTAAATTTGATCAGAGAAAGATTATTTTGGCCACACATGCAGAGAGACGCCGAGCAATACATTAACCACCAGTGCACCTGTCTGAAGGACAAACGCCCAAATAAGCCTACCAGAGCTCCATTGAACAATATTGTCACCACTTATCCCTTTGAGATGGTCTCCATCGACTTCCTCCATCTGGAAACCTGCAAAGGAGATTATGAGTACATACTTGTAGTAATAAACCACTTCACTAGGTTTGCTCAGGCCTACGCGACCAAAAACAAGTCAACAAAAACTGTTGCAGATAAGATATTCAGTGACTTTGTCTTGAAATTTAGATTTCCTACCAGAATCCACAATGACATGGGAAAAGAATTTCAAAACCAATTGTTCTTGGCATTAGGAAAACACTGCCACATTCAGAACTCACACATATCACCCAGAAGGTAATGGACAATACAAAAGATTTAATCGTACTCCGTTGTCTATGCTTTGGACTCTGTCGCCAGATTCCAAGAAAGACTGGAAGAACTCACTTGCCCAGGTAATATATGCCTACAACTGCACCAAAAGTGAAGTTACGGGGTATTCTCCATTTTTTCTACTGTTCGGGAGATCTCCAAGATTACCAATAGACAGCATGTTTGACACCCCAGTAACAGAAAAATAAAAGAATCACTCTGAGTATGTAAAAACGTGGACAGATAGGATGACTGAAGCCTATCAAATTGCTTCAAAGGTAGCTACCCAAGCTGCACAAAGAGGAGAAGAGTACCATGACAGTGAATTCTCACCTGGCAGTAGAGTCCTTGTAAGAAACCTTACTGAAATAGGAGGACCAGGAAAACTGAGATCATTCTGGGAAGACACTGTACATGTTGTCCTGAAGAGGAAGTGTGAAGATAGCCCAGTGTATGAGGTAAAGCCAGAAACTGAAAAAGGCTAAACAAGAATTTTGCACCACAATTTGTTATTGCCTTGCGATTACTTACCCGTTGACCAAGGTCAGCAGGTACCTGATAGACCTAGTACCAGAAGGCGAGGCCAAATTTCAAAGACTCCTCAACCAGCAACACAGACATCTGAGGAAATATCAGAAGATGAATTGGATCTTGAACAAGAACAATGGAGATCATTCATCCCTATAACACAAAGAGATCACACAAGGAAAAATATAGAACTGAATCCTGAAGCAGCAGAGTTCTACCCTTCCTAGTTGGAAACGAGTGAGGAAAGTACAGGGGAAGCTATAGAGGAAGTTACAGAGAAAGCTACACTGGAACCTACTGAGGACGAGCCTGTGATTCAACCTGAACACACTACAGATCCATCAGGAAACACAGAAGAAGAAAACTCTTCACCAGAAAATGTAACAGGATACAGACCATTAGGAACAGGAGACAGCCGAAAGTTCTGACTTACGACACTTCTGGTCAACCCAGTAGTGTTGCCAGGAATGCAGCAGTACAGGTCATAGACTGTGTTGATACACCACCTGTTTGCACTAGCTGGTACCTGACTGTTTTGCTGAGGACTCTAAAAGTTGGTAATCGTATCCATGCCTATAATGCTTTTGTTTATTAATATCTACTTATGTTGAAAATGTTAGGTGTTATGTTCTGCGGTTAACAAAAGGAAATTTCTTGCACTCTTACTACAGACATTCCAGGTAAAATAGATTCAAGTGATGGAACTATGTAGAAGGGAAAGTCGGCCAAAAAGAACCTACAAAAAGTAGAGAATAATAGGTGGTCATGCTGTACCATGGGTATTTCACCTTATAAAAAAATTAAAAAAAGTACAGAAGTAAATAGGTGTCCTCTATTTCTCTATCAACTCTGGTCTTCACAATAACATACACAAACCTGTGTTAGAGGTTTCTTAATAGTTGGCTATATGCAACAATACTGTGGGATTGCACTATGTACAGTTGGAACTGTGTTTTGCTATAGCAGGATTTACTACCACTTCTATTTTGCACTACAGTAAAAAGAGACGTTTTTTCGTCTAACTCTGGTTTCCTGATACCTACACCATATGCTGCCCATTGCACTCTACATGCCCTGCCTTGCACCCATCCAAACACCTAACACCAAGGGTACCCCAGCTACCATCAGGTAGGAGCCCCAGAATAAAGGTGCGCCCTGAGGAAAGAAGGGATGCCCCTTCCATTCACTGCACTGCAACAGTATGAGGAGAGCCACCGTGATTGACTAAAACAGCCAAAGCCACCACCACTCCCATCCTCCTCGCCGGCTCCTCACAGTTCGATGCATATGCACCAACCTTCCCATATCTTGATTGCCTTAAAATAGATCTATTCTGGATAGGGACATGTGGGCAGTGTCAGACTGGGGTACCTAGGGCCCACCGGTAAAATTTATTTTAGAGGCCCACCATACAGATACAATCTAACAAGTTTATTTTTTTTATGAACATAGGCTGGTTGAGGTGCTGTACATTGAATGTATGTATGTAGTACACTAAATCTAATGTGTTATGTGCCACTTGTGCAGGGGGTGGGAGACTAGGGGTCCACCTTGCTCGGGGGCCCACCTGTGGGCCAGTCTGAGCCTGCATGTGGGTATTCGAGCAACATGAATACTGTGGTGTATAGTGTGAGCACACCAGACGAGTGTCCTCTCACATGCTCAGTAAGCAGGTCTCTTCATTAACTTTATTCAAGAATATGGAGCTTGCTGAACTTTTATATTCAACCGCTGTAAGTTAAATATCAGAATCTTTAGCAATTTTTCAATAGCTCTTTTCATGTGCTGCATTAGGATGTTAAAGTTATAATGCAGAATTCTCAAATAAGTATTTATGGCAAAATCTGGAAAGAAGCACAAAATATATACTTTGTCTCTGTAAATATTTTCTGCATACTGTAGATCTGAAATCCACTCACACAGTTTGTGACAATAAGATTGGGATATATTAAGTGAGCAGTCACTGTCTTCTGATAACAATCCCAAAGGACTGAAATGATTTAGTAGTTGTGATGCTTTTTCTTGATAAGGTAGAAATAACAGACCGAAAATGATGCCTTTATGATTCAGACTGTAGAAAAAGAATGTCAACCTATCTAACAGAGCGATATTTTGTTCTCCATAAGCCAAGAAATAACCACTGCCCTGTAGGTGGTTTCTGCATCTGTGATTCAGACACCATCCACTTTACGCTTATTGCACTGCAAAATGGATAAGTGATACAAATAGGGCACAAACCTTAAAGTGGTTTTCCAGGATTTGGTCCCTTTTTTATTTGGTCTCCTAGAGTGTGGTACATAATGAAATAATTATCTGCTTACGACCTCACTGTAGCGGTCCATGTGATCCCTTCAGGGCCCCAACCAGAAATAAACAAGCTGGGGACTAGAAGATTGCCAGGGCACATGGGGCGGTGGTAGGGTCTCAAAAATCAGGGGTAAAAGAAAAAAATTGGCACAAAATGCAAATCCAAACCTTACCATATACCACAATGTACAGAGCAAATTATGGTATATCACACCAATAAAAGCTGCATTAACCTATTTATATCAGCCAGATTGCCCCTGTAAGTGTAAACCCCACTATGCATAGTACATGTCCGCTATAATACACCCACACTATATACACAGCACTTCAACTCACATTATATACTGTATACAGCTCCCAATCACGGTATATACTGTACACAGCTCCTCTACTCACAGTTTATACTTTACACATCTCCTTCACTCACAGTATGTACTCTGCACAGCTCCTCCACTGACAAGATATTCTGTACACCGCCCCTCCACTGACAGAATATACTGTATGCAACTCCTTGACTCAGTATATACTGTATGCAGCTCCTCCACTCACAGTTTACACTGTACACAGCGCCTCCACTCTCAGTATATACTGTAAATAGGTCCTCCACTCACAGTATATACTGTAAATAGGTCCTTCACTCACAGTATATACTGTACACAGTTCATTGATGCTGAATATGGTATGTAACACACAGACAATTCCCATTAACATACATTGATAAAGCTGGAATGGCACTGGTCACTACTAGGCTACCAGAAGCCATTTACACAAGACCTTTCACACTCTAACACTGGTGAACAGAGCAAGAATCAGCAGCACTGGAATCTGCTTGTCTTGTCCTTGATGTGGTCCTCCAACTGCTAGGCCTATGAGCTCATGCACACAACCGTTGGTGTTTTTGCAGTCCACAAATTGTGGAACCACAAAACATGGATACTGGCTAGAAAGTCCAGTAACCAGATTGAAGCCAGAGATTAGCACAGCAGCAGAGAGAGAAAGTAATTTCACCTGCCAGTTTAGCCTTAGACTGGGGCCTGGGCCCCCATAGGCTTCCGTAGCTGGCAGGCTTCGATGCCTGTTTAAGGTATTGAGCTGCCTTAGCAACCATTGGCCCCCTGTCACTGCAGCATGGGGGGCGATGGGGTCAGAGAGGAAGCCCCCTCCCTCTGCAAACCCCATACATACCACGGTCAGCGTTGACTACCTTTAATGTATAAACAGTATTATATAAAATCAGTGGTGTACCTTCCATGGAGGCAGACCACATGACTGCTAAGAGGCTCAATAGTATACTCCTTCTTTGTTGCCGATGTGGAAACACTTTATTTTCATGCAGGCAACACTAGTGGGAGCTCAGTGCGAAATTATTTTTACAGCTTCCATTGCAGTCAATGATTATTGTATAAATGCCATGCAATGATCTCCCCATAGTGATGGCTTCAGGCAGACAGTTCTATAATATACTGAGGGAAACTACAGACATAATGCAGTATGGCCAGATTTATCAATGTATTTATGCTACTTATCTGTGCCACTTTTTTGGATAAAGTACGTGAAGAGGAGAGCAACTTTTTTCTTACAAATTTTGTGTTAAAATTTCTTCCACTTAAAAAAAGGTACTGTATATTCCTGCATATAAGACTACTTTTTAACACATGCAAATCTTCTCAAAAGTCGGGGGTCGTCTTATACGCCGGGTATGGCGGGCGCTGCAGTGCCGGGACGCCCGAATTATCAACAGAGAGAGCCCGGGCTATTGCCTTGTATCCCCAGCAGCTGAGAGCTGCGATGTAACCCATGGCATATGCCCCCTCTGCACTGTACCTTGTATACCGCCCCCTGCTCTGTACCTTGTATGCCTCCCCCTGTTCTGTACCTTGTATGCTCCTTGTACCGCCATCCTCCCGGCCGCTCGAATCTCGCTCCTACGCATGTGCGAGATTTTATGCGGCGAGCGTGGATACACGGGATCCTCACGGCCGCTCGCATCTCGCTCCTGCGCATGTGTGAGATCTCCGTGCGCCGTATCTAAGTGCGGCGCAGATGTGCATATGTGAATGTGAATACGAAGAATAACATAACAAAAACATGTTCAGGGTATAGGTGGCACATGTTTAGGGTCTGGGAGGCAGAGAGGGAGGACAAGGAAGGTGGTGGGATGCAGGGATGGTGGTGATACCATGGGATGGCGGTGGTACCTATGGATGGTGGTGGGATGCAGGGATGGCAGTGGTATCTAGGGATGGTGGTGGGATGCAGGGATGGTGGTGGGATGCAGGGATGGCAGTGGTACCCAGGGATGGTGGTGGGATGCAGGGATGGCAGTGGTACCCAGGGATGGTTGTGGGATTCAGGGATGGCAGAGGTACCCAGGGATGGTGGTGGGATGCAGTAATGTACTGCTGTGTGTTGAAAAGGGGTAGTCTTATACGGCGAGTATATCCCAAACTCTATATTTTCAGTGTAAAAGTTGGGGGGTCGTCTTATACGCCCAGTCGTCTTATACGCCGGCATATACGGTATATAAATCTGGGGAGTCATGTTTTGCTTCCTACATTGCATGGGAGAATTGGTGGGACAAGGGCACCCATACTAAGTTTTGCTATGAGGCCCAGTGAGATCTGTGTATGTCCCTGCATAAAATATGCATAAAATAAACCAATGTCAGTTAAATAAACCTTAACTCTTTCATTTCTAGGGGTGTTTGAAAATTTTGAACTCTGGTAGCCAGGACAATTTTCAGTTTGACGTACAAAAAAACCTCTAAATTACAAAATAAAAAAAATGTATACTTATCCCCTATACCCAAATATGTTTTAAATTCGAAACCTGATACATTGTCAAAATCCCACTCAGCACTTTGCACACATTTGCATCAAAGTGTATTTTTTCATAAAAATTGCATAAAAGTCTATATTAGTGGGTAAAAGTGTAATCCAAACCGAAAGTTATATAGGCGACACCTCCTAAAAATAAGTTATTCTTGTGCAGAGTTAATGCATATCACTTAGGCCTAAATGTACATGCACATATCTTTATAAAATGAGCAGAACAGAAAAGACCCAATTTTTTTTTTATTAAGCAGAGAATTTAAAAAACGAACAACCTACAAAATACAAGGATTACAGTCCTTAAAAGTAAGTGAACTAACAGAAGCCATATAGATGGTATTTTCTGAAAACAGACAACATGCTGATTGTAGTTGCACTGACGGACTGTAGACAACCACCTCCTGGTAACTTTGTGAAAAACAGAAATTGTTTCGAAACAATGCATCAAAACTAATATTTGCACTAAAACTCACATCCAAGCAGAGGTTGACATAATAAAGTAGAGATGAGTGAGTCGAAGTTGACAAAGTGGAATTCGATCCGAATTTCAGGAAAAATTTGATTCGTCCCGAAGTCGAATTTCCTCACTGTTTGTGGTAACGAATCAAATTTTTTCTAAAATGGCTGCTGCACGTGTTACAAAATGAAAGTAAGAAGCCCGGGAACAAGGGAGCACCCACAATGCCATGCAGACAGCCAATCAGCATATAGCCAGCCCCTGGGATGTCATAGCCCTATAAAAAGCCTCCTCATGCCCGCACTCCGCTATTTTACTGTGAACTGCAGGAAGAGATGTGACGGTCACTAGGGACAGTGTTTACAAAAGACTTCATAAAAAAACAAAAACAAACATTGAGCCGTTCAGAAAAAGATTATTCATAGTGTAGGGAAAGGATAGGGAGGCATTATCCACACTACAGGGAGTGCAGAATTATTAGGCAAGTTGTATTTTTGAGGATTAATTTTATTATTGAACAACAACCATGTTCTCAATGAACCCAAAAAACTCATTAATATCAAAGCTGAATATTTTTGGAAGTAGTTTTTAGTTTGTTTTTAGTTTTAGCTATTTTAGGGGGATATCTGTGTGTGCAGGTGACTATTACTGTGCATAGTTATTAGGCAACTTAACAAAAAACAAATATATACCCATTTCAATTATTTATTTTTACCAGTGAAACCAATATAACATCTCAACATTCACAAATATACATTTCTGACATTCAAAAACAAAAAACAAATCAGTGACCAATATAGCCACCTTTCTTTGCAAGGACACTCAAAAGCCTGCCATCCATGGATTCTGTCAGTGTTTTGATCTGTTCACCATCAACATTGCATGCAGCAGCAACCACAGCCTCCCAGACACTGTTCAGAGAGGTGTACTGTTTTCCCTCCTTGTAAATCTCACATTTGATGATGGACCACAGGTTCTCAATGGGGTTCAGATCAGGTGAACAAGGAGGCCATGTCATTAGATTTTCTTCTTTTATACCCTTTCTTGCCAGCCACGCTGTGGAGTACTTGGACGCGTGTGATGGAGCATTGTCCTGCATGAAAATCATGTTTTTCTTGAAGGATGCAGACTTCTTCCTGTACCACTGCTTGAAGAAGGTGTCTTCCAGAAACTGGCAGTAGGACTGGGAGTTGAGCTTGACTCCATCCTCAACCCGAAAAGGCCCCACAAGCTCATCTTTGATGATACCAGCCCAAACCAGTACTCCACCTCCACCTTGCTGGTGTCTGAGTCAGACTGGAGCTCTCTGCCCTTTACCAATCCAGCCACGGACCCATCCATCTGGCCCATCAAGACTCACTCTCATTTCATCAGTCCATAAAACCTTAGAAAAATCAGTCTTGAGATATTTCTTGGCCCAGTCTTGACGTTTGTGTGTCTTGTTCAGTGGTGTTCGTCTTTCAGCCTTTCTTACCTTGGCCATGTCTCTGAGTATTGCACACCTTGTGCTTTTGGGCACTCCAGTGATGTTGCAGCTCTGAAATATGGCCAAACTGGTGGCAAGTGGCATCTTGGCAGCTGCACGCTTGACTTTTCTCAGTTCATGGGCAGTTATTTTGCGCCTTGGTTTTTCCACACGCTTCTTGCGACCCTGTTGACTATTTTGAATGAAACGCTTGATTGTTCGATGATCACGCTTCAGAAGCTTTGCAATTTTAAGAGTGCTGCATCCCTCTGCAAGATATCTCACTATTTTTGACTTTTCTGAGCCTGTCAAGTCCTTCTTTTGACCCATTTTGCCAAAGGAAAGGAAGTTGCCTAATAATTATGCACACCTGATATAGGGTGTTGATGTCATTAGACCACACCCCTTCTCATTACAGAGATGCACATCACCTAATATGCTTAATTGGTAGTAGGCTTTCGAGCCTATACAGCTTGGAGTAAGACAACATGCATAAAGAGGATGATGTGGTCAAAATACTCATTTGCCTAATAATTCTGCACTCCCTGAATAGGGAGAGAGCAGGGACCAATAGGAGAGTGTAAAGCCTGGGTAATAGGGGCTATTCTATTACACTTTGCTGCACTAATTGGGGTTACTAAATCTATTACTACAGATTTTAGGTTGTTTTAAATCGTAATTGCAGTAATCCTAGCATCTGTTATTGGGTAGAAAGTGTGGTCTGATACAACCAGTTTTAGGGTTAATTTATTTTAAATATATAAAATTGCGTCCATTCATCTTTGCTTTTGGGGTGATTTTGAGACCTGATACAAACTGTTTTGAGGTGTGTTTATTCTATATTTAAGTACTTCCATTCATCCTTGCTTCTGGGGTGAAGTTGCAGTCTGATAGAACCAGTTTTGGGGTGTGTTTATTTTAAATATATAAAAGTACGTCCATTCATCCTTGCTTTTGGGGTGAATTTGTGGCCTGATACAAACAATTTTGGGGTGTGTTTATTTCATATATATCTGTACTTCCATTCACCCTTGCTTCTGTACCAAAAGTGCTGCCTGATCTTAAATTGCAGCTTGAAACAACCAGTTTTGGGGTGTGTTTAGTTGATATATAACTACTTCCATTAACCCTTGCTTCTGTACCAAAAGTGCTGCCTGATACAACCAGTTTTGGGGTGTATTTAGTTGATAAATAAGTACATCCATTCCTCCTTCATTCTCGGGTGAAGTTGCATTCTGATACTAACAATTTTGGGGTGTATTTAGTTTATATATAAGTACTTGCAGTCTGGCATGCTGCATGGGGGAAGAAAGCACGCGCCTCGGGCTTCATAAAGAAAAAAATTGATACTAGAGATGATCACACCATAAAGCTGAGAACAGATAACTCAAAAAGGGTTAGCCGCCAAGGTCGACGTTCACTGAAGCAGAACACTTCTCTACACACTTTTAGGGTGGACAAAATCTTTTACACTTAATTTGATGCATGTCACCACCAGACATCTGAGAAGCTCTGACAGACGTTCTTCAGAACCTCCTCGAGGTTCCTTTTGTTTTGCTTTCATTTTCTCATCTCGTTAGCCTCTCTCAGCTGTCATGTAGTTGCACTGATTGCATCCCTTTAAATCCCTCCCCATACTGCATCACTTTGCGGTTTATATTCCTTCCTGGAGTGTGTGCATGTTGATCCTACTTCTGAGTCTTCTACAGATAAGTTTTGTTTGTTAATTTGTGTTTTCCTATTTGCTGGATCCCAGGTGACCCTGACTCCCTCTGTATCAAGTGTAGGGAGCCGGTGGTCGTGTCCCCTCACTATTATAGGGGGGTTCAGGTGTTATACAGTCGAGGTACGAGGATATGCGATCATCTACAATTGGGATTTTCGCATAGGCTGAGCAGTTAGGGAGAGAGCCAGGTCTGATGCAGTGCTCTCCCTTTTGTTCCTTAGTTTTGGATCCAGTCAGTCGGAGCTTCATTTTGTGTCTTCTAGTTTCCTGTACACCTTCCGTGACATTATAAACCGCCAAAACCGTCTCAAGCATGGATCCGGTTTCACTTTTGACTGAACGCATGCAGGGTCTTTCATTGGAGGTAGCAGATCTCCGTAAGACTCTTTCTCAGTTTCAAGTGACCGGTTCAGCTTGCGTTCATGGAGTTTGTTTTGAGCCTAAGATCTCGCTCCCGGATACATTCTCCGGGGGTAGTGAGAATTTTGTTCGTTTTAGAGAGGCTTGCAAACTCCATCTTTGCCTACTTCCCCATTCCTCTGGTGATGAGGAACGGAGGGTGGGGATCATCATCTCGCTGCTCAGGGATAACGCTCAGTCCTGGGCCTTTTCGCTGCCGGTGGGGGCACGGACCCTCCGTTCAGTGGATGAATTATTTTTAGCCCTGGGTCAGATATATGATGATCCGGATCGTATTGCTCTGGCTACGTCTTTTATGTCAGGGTAAACAATCTGCAGAGATATACTGGTCAGAATTTTGGAGATGGGCAGCTGATACTGGTTGGAATGATGCTGCACTCCGAAGTCAATTTTGCCATGGTCTTTCAGAGGGATTGAAAGATGCATTTGCCTTTCATGAGAGACCTACCTCCTTGGACTCTGCCATGTCTCAGGCCGTTCGTATTGACAGGCGTCTTAGAGAGAGAGGAGAGATCACTCCTTCCTGTCATACTCAGTCCAAGGACAGTGTGGCGGTCTCATTCAGTGCACAGGGGTCTCAGTCGCTCTCAATCCCTTCTGAGCAGGGGCCCATGCAGCTGGGTTTGCTTGCCTCTGACAATAGAGAATTCAGCTCTCATGGGAAGGTTTGTTTCTGTTGTGGAGGTATAAATCATTTGGCAAATGTTTGTCCCTCTAGGAGATTCAGGCAGTTTTTTGAGAGTAATAAAGAAACAAAAAGAAAAAAATCCTCTAAAAACGTTCCATCTGTTACTATTGGCAAGGTTGATGCGGAAATTGAAGGTTTTCCGTTTGCTTGTAGTTCCCAAATTGTCCTACCTGCCAGGGTGGCGCTAGAGAGCAAGAACATTTTTTGTGAGATTTTTGTAGATAGTGGAGCAGCTGTCAATCTCATTGACAGTCAATTTGCTATAACTCATGGTTTCCAGGTATGCACTTTGGATAAGGATATATCTGTTTTTGCTATTGATTCCGTTCCACTTTCTCAGAAATCGTTAAAGGGCATAGTTCACAATATTCGTTTGATTGTGAGTGATACTCATGTTGAGGATGTGTCATGTTTCATCCTAAGCGGGTTGCCTACTCCTCTAGTGTTGGGGTTACCCTGGCTCACTAAACATAACCCTACCATTGATTTGCAAGCGAGGCAAATAAATGGTTGGAGTGACTTTTGCAGAGAGAATTGCCTCACGACATCTGTTTCTGAGGTTTCTACTAAGACTGTACCATCTTTTCTCTCTGAATTTTCGGATGTGTTCTCTGAAAGTGGTGTTCAGGACTTGCCCCCACACAGGGAGTACAATTGCCCTATTAATCTCACCCCAGGCGCCAAGTTGCCTAAATCTCGCTTATACAATCTCTCCCAAGCTGAAAGGGTCGCTATGCGTGCTTATATCTCTGAGAGTCTGAGAAAGGGACACATACGACCCTCGAAGTCACCTGTTGCCGCTGTTTTTTTCTTTGTTAAGAAAAAAGATGGTTCTTTAAGACCATGTCTGGATTTCAGGGAGCTGAACAGTATCACAATTCGCGACCCTTATCCGCTTCCTCTGATCCCGGACCTGTTTAACCAGATTGTTGGGGCTAACGTTTTTTCCAAGTTGGATCTAAGAGGGGCATACAACCTGGTCAGGGTCAGAGAAGGAGACGAATGGAAGACGGCCTTCAATACCCCTGAGGGCCATTTTGAGAATTTGGTTATGCCTTTTGGTTTGATGAATGCTCCAGCCGTCTTTCAGCATTTTGTGAACAGCATTTTTTATCATTTAATAGGGAAATTTGTATTAGTGTATCTAGAAGACATTTTTTCTCCTGATTTCAAAACTCATAAGGAACACTTACGTCAGGTCTTGCTCATCCTGCGAGAGAATAAATTGTACGCTAAACTGGAAAAATGTGTGTTTGCGGTTCCTGAAATTCAATTTCTGGGGTTTCTTCTCTCCGCTTCTGGTTTTCGCATGAACCCCGAGAAGGTGTTTGCGGTTCCTGAAATTCAATTTCTGGGGTTTCTTCTCTCCGCTTCTGGTTTTCGCATGAACCCCGAGAAGGTCCGCGCTGTGCTTGAGTGGGAGCTTCCTGAGAATCAGAAGGCGCTGATGCGTTTTTTGGGTTTTGCCAATTATTACAGGAAGTTTATTTTGAATTATTCCTCTGTTGTTGAACCACTCACTGATATGACTAGAAAGGGGGTAGATTTTTCCTCCTGGTCGGTAGAGGTGCGTAAGGCCTTTTCTAATATCAAGGAGAGTTTTGCTTCTGCTCCCATCTTGGTACAACCTGATATTTCTCTACTCTTCATAGTTGAGGTTGATGCTTCTGAGGTGGGTGTGGGTGCGGTCTTGTCTCAGGATCCCTCTCCTGCCAAATGGCGACCGTGTGCCTTTTTCTCGAAGAAACTCTCCTCCGCAGAGAGAAATTACGATGTGGGAGTTTTTGGCCATTAAGTTGGCTTTTGAGGAATGACGCCATTGGCTAGAGGGAGCCATACACCCTATTACCGTGTTTACTGACCATAAGAATCTGGCCTACTTGGAGTCAGCCAAGCGTCTGAACCCAAGACAGGCCAGATGGTCTTTGTTCTTTTCAAGGTTTAATTTTGTTGTCACGTTCCACCCTGGGGTGAAGAATGTGAAGGCGGATGCCCTGTCACGTTGTTTTCCGGGAGGTGGGAATTTTGAAGACCCGGGTCCCATTTTGGCTGAAGGTGTGGTGGTCTCTGCTCTTTATCCTGAATTGGAGGCAGAGGTTCAGGTAGCCCAGTCAGAGGCTCCTGATCTTTGTCCTCCTGGGAGGTTGTTTGTGCCTCTCGCTTTAAGACACAAGATTTTTAAGGAACACCATGATACTGTCCTTGCTGGGCACCCGGGGGCAAGAGCTACAGTGGATCTCATCGCTCAGAGATTCTGGTGGCCGGTGCTTCGTAAGTCGGTTGAGGGTTTTGTGGCAGCCTGCGAGACCTGCGCTCGTGTCACAGTCCCTCATTCACGGCCATCAGGTCCTCTCCTTCCCTTACCCATTCCTTCCCGTCCTTGGACACATCTGTCCATGGACTTCATTACGGACCTGCCTCATTCCTCGGGGAAGACTGTGATTCTGGTGCTGGTGGACTGTTTTAGCAAAATGGTGCATTTCATTCCTTTTCCTGGTTTGCCCAATGCTAAGACGCTGGCGCAGGCATTTATTGATCACATTGTCAAATTGCATGGTATTCCTTCAGACATAGTCTCTGATAGGGGCACACAGTTTGTTTCCAGATTCTGGAAGGCTTTCTGTTCTCGCTTGGGGGTTCGGTTGTCATTCTCTTCTGCTTTCCACCCACAGTCGAATGGTCAGACAGAGCGCGTCAATCAGAATCTGGAGACATATCTGCGCTGTTTTGTGGCGGAGAATCAGGAGGATTGGTGTTCTTTTTTGTCCCTTGCTGAGTTTGCTTTAAATAACCGTCGTCAGGAGTCCTCTGATAAGTCACCATTTTTTGGTGCATATGGGTTTCATCCGCAGTTTGGGACATTCTCTGAAAAGGGGTCTTCTGGTTTACCTGATGAGGAGAGATTCTCCTTGTCGTTGTCATCTATTTGGCAAAAGATTCAGGATAATCTAAAGAGCATGAGTGAGAGATATAAGCGTGTGGCGGATAAGAGACGTGTGCCTGGTCCGGACCTGAATGTTGGTGATCTGGTGTGGTTGTCTACTAAGAAAATCAAATTGAAGGTTCCCTCCTGGAAGTTGGGTCCTAAGTTTATTGGGCCTTACAAAATCTTGTCCGTCATCAATCCTGTTGCCTACCGTCTTGATCTTCCTCAGACTTGGAAGATCCATAATGTTTTTCATAAGTCCTTATTAAAACCTTATGTCCAACCCATTGTACCCTCGTCTTTGCCTCCTCCTCCGATTGTGGTTGATGGTAATCTTGAATTTCAGGTCTCTAGGATTGTGGATTCTCGTGTTGTCCGCGGTTCTCTCCAGTACCTCGTTCATTGGGAGGGTTATGGTCCTGAGGAGAGGATGTGGGTCCCAGTGACGGACATTAAGGCCACTCGTCTCATCAGGGCTTTCCATAGGTCCCATCCTGAGAAGGTGGGGTCTGAGTGTCCGGAGTTCACTCATAGAAGGAGGGGTACTGTCACCACCAGACATCTGAGAAGCTCTGACAGACGTCCTTCAGAACCTCCTCCTTGAGGTTCCTTTTGTTTTGCTTTCATTTTCTCATCTCGTTAGCCTCTCTCAGCTGTCATGTAGTTGCACTGATTGCATCCCTTTCAATCCCTCCCCATACTGCATCACTTTGCGGTTTATATTCCTTCCTGGAGTGTGTGCATGTTGATCCTACTTCTGAGTCTTCTACAGATAAGTTTTGTTTGTTCATTTATGTTTTCCTATTTGCTAGATGCCAGGTGACCCTGACTCCCTCCGTATCAAGTGTAGGGAGCCGGTGGTCGTGTCCCCTCACTATTATAGGGTGTTCAGGTGTTATACAGTCGAGGTACGAGGATATGCGATCATCTACCATTGGGATTTTTGCATAGGCTGAGCAGTTAGGGAGAGAGCCAGGTCTGATGCAGGGCTCTCCCTTTTGTTCCTTAGTTTTGGATCCAGTTAGTCGGATCTTCATTTTGTGTCTTCTAGTTTCCTGCACACCTTCCGTGACAATGCGTCAATCAGTAGTTGCAGATTTGGTGTGAAATTGTGCCTGATACTATTGCTCTTTTACCCTTGCAGTTGATGTTACAGTACAGTATTTCTGACTGACATGTGAGGAGGAGATAAACGCAGCTTTCTATGTTAGGTCGGGCAAGTAGAGATGATGATAGTCGCGTGGGAGCTTGTGCTGTGAGCGGTCAGGCATGTGGCCCTGAGACTGGTGAGGGTGACATTTGTGACGTGCAGACAGTGGCGGATAATGATGTGGCTGATCGCACATGGGAGCTGGGTGAATCAGGGGCTTCATCATCATCAACAGGAGAAGAGGGTGGCAGCTTGTGCGTAAGGCAATGGCTGAGCCAGCTGGGTGGTAGCATGGCCGGGAGTCAGCAGGGCCCGGGGTGGACCAGCTGCTACGCAGAAGCCTACCTGTCCGGAAAGAAGTAGCGGTGCATGGGTTCACGGAGGCAGCGGTAGCAGGCAGTCAGCATCGGGTGGTGGGGGGAAAATACCATACTCAGCAGTGTGGGAATTTTTCATCAAGCCTCCTGAGGATGATCAGCATGGCCCACTTTGCGACTGATCCACTGTGTTGATGACTCATGTGATTCCCAGCCTCACCAATCTGTGACTGAGCCACTGTGTTCACAACTCATGCGATTCCTCATGAGATTCTCGCCCTCACCACTCTATGACTGGGACACTGTGTTGACAACACATGTGATTCCCCATGCAATTCCCACCCTCACCACTCTGTGACTGGGCCACTGTGTTGACTACTTATGCGATTCACACCCTCACCACTCTGTGACTGGGCCACTCAGTGGCGTAGCGTGGGTTGCCAGCACCTGGGGCAAGCCAAAAATTGCGCCTCTACCCCGGGCACGTCCCTTTTAACAGATACTGTAGTAGATCACTAGCAGTCCTATGTATCACCACAGATAACACAGTGATAACTCTGAGTACAGATAATATAGTAAATGGGTGTGAGCCCCCAGAATTCAGAACACACACAGTGTGACCTGAAATCTGGGGCCGGATGCGGCAGGGTGGACCATATTCTCAATCTCCTCCCCCAACCCTACTGTGAAACAGATATGTGCATGGACATTATTATTACAGTATAATATCGCCCCATACCTGTTACATCCAGTGACGTCTCCTGTGATGTAGACTTTCCTCAACGTCTTCATTCAGAGATAAGACTGCCATGATACCTTCTTTCAGCCGCTTCTCGTCTCTGCAGAGTTTGACAGAATTTTTTTTAGGTTCCTCACTTTACCATCATCCTCTCCTTCCTGGTGTCTCAACAACTCCTCCTGCTGTCCCTCAATACTGTGCTAGAGAAACATAGAAACATAGAATGTGTCGGCAGATAAGAACCATTTGGCCCATCTAGTCTGCCCAATATACTAAATACTATGGATAGCCCCTGGTCCTATCTTATATGAAGGATGGCCTTATGCCTATCCCATGCATGCTTAAACTTCTCCACTGTATTTGCAGCTACCACTTCTACAGGAAGGCTAGTCCATGCATCCACTACTCTCTCAGTAAAGTAATACTTCTTGATATTACTTTTAAACCTTTGCCCTTCTAGATTAAAACTATGTCCTCTTGTAGCAGTTTTTCTTCTTTTAAATATTCTCTCCTTTTACCTTGTTGATTCCCTTTATGTATTTAAAAGTTTCTATCATATCCCCTCTATCTCGTCTTTCTTCCAAGCTATACATGTTAAGGTCCTTTAATCTTTCCTGGTAAGTTTTATCCTGCAATCCATGTACCAGTTTAGTAGCTCTTCTCTGAACTCTCTCCAAAGTATCAATATCCTTCTGGAGATATGGTCTCCAGTACTGAGCACAATGTAGCTCTGTAGAGCGGCATGAGCACCTCCCTCTTTCTACTGGTAATTCCTCTCCCTATACACCCAAGCATTCTCCTAGCATTTCCTGCTGCTCTATGACATTGTCTGCCTACCTTTAAGTCTTCTGAAATAATGATCCCTCAATCCCTTTCCTCAGATACTGAGGTTAGGACGGTATCACAGATTTTATATTCTGCTCTTGGGTTTTTACGTCCCAGGTGCATTATCTTGCACTTATCGACATTAAATTTTAGTTGCCAGATTTTTGACTATTCCTCTAGTTTTCCTAAGTCCTTTTCCATTTGGTGTATCCCTCCAGGAACATCAACCCTGTTACAAATCTTTGTGTCATCAGCAAAAAGACACACCTTACTATTGAGGCCTTCTGCAATTTCGCTGATAAAGATATTAAACAATATGGGTCCCAGAACAGATCCCTGAGGTACCCCACTGGTAACAAGACCTTGGTCTGAATATACTCCATTGACTACAACCCTCTGTTGCCTGTCCCTCAGCCACTGCCTAATCCATTCAACAATATGGGAGTCCAAGCCCAAAGACTGCACTTTATTGATAAGCCTTCTATATGGGACAGTATGAAAAGCCTTAGATAAGCGATGTCTACTGCCCCTCTTTCATCTATTATTTTAGTCACCCAATCAAAAAAAATCAGTAAGATTAGTTTGACATGATCTCCCTGAAGTAAACCCATGCTGTTTTTCATCTTTCAATCCATGGGATTTTAGATGTTCCACAATCCTCTCCTTAAGTATGGTTTCCATTAATTTCCCCACTATTGATGTCAGGCTTACTGGCCTATAGTTGCCCGATTCCTCCCTACTAACTTTCTTGTGAATGGACACAAGATTTGCTAATTTCCAATCTTCTGGGACGACTCCTGTTGCCAGTGATTGGTTAAATAAATCTGTTAATGGTTTTGCTAGTTCACCACTGAGCTCTTTTAATAGCTTTGGGTGTACCCCATCAGGCCCCTGTGACTTATTTGTATTAATTTTAGACAGTTGACTTAGAACCTCTTGCTCTGTAAAGACACATGCATCAAAAGATTCATTAGTCTTCTTTCCTAACTGAGGTCCTTCTCCTTCATTTTCCTTTGTAAAAACTGAACAGAAGTATTCATTGAGGCAGTCAGCTAGTTATTTATCTTCTTCCATATACCTTCCTTCTTTTGTTTTTAATTTGGTAATTCCTTGTTTTAGTTTCCTTTTTTCATTTACGTATCTGAAGAATGCCTTATCACCTTTTTTCCCTGACTGAGCTAATTTCTCTTCTGCCTGTGCTTTAGAAGCTCTTATAACTTGTTTGGCCTCTCTCTGCCTAATCTTATAAATTTGCCTGTCATCCTCGTTTTTTTTTTTTTTATCATTCCTAAATGCTATTGTAACGGACCATTTCAGCAGACAAGGGGTTAAAATCCGTTTAGGCGATATGTCCCTTTTCTGAGAGACAGGCACAGCTACTGCAGTACACCAAACTCCCGAACTGGATACAAAATAGCACTCCAAACTGGAAGCTCGCGAATAGTTGCTAGCAGACAAACTGGAAAAGCATACAATCAGCTTACACTCCTGGCAATCAGTCTCTAACAGCATACAGGGAATCCCCCCAATAACGAGACAAGGCTCCGTGTTGAGGGTCAAGCAGTGGTCTGACGTGCTGGCACACCCAGCCTGGTTTTTATTACAGTTGTTGCAAATACAGATACAACACATCCCCACAATGCATCATGGTTTCCTCCTCTCTGTCCCAGAGACAACCGAGAAGTAATCCAATTATCTCTCAGGACAAAGGGAAATCGCCAATACACATGTGGAGACAACAGGACAGACATCACCATTTAAACACACAATGGGACAATAGAAACACACCCACACAAAATCCTCCCCTCTGCCGGTGATGATTATTGAACACAATGGCGAATATAATTGTCAAAGGCAGAGAAATACAGTTTTATAAAACATATCACAGGAACCCCAAAACATGCAATAACCCCATAACCAATATATCCTCAGAACCGGGGGATCTGGGTGAACCACATATCCAAGATTCACCCACATCCGTTTAGTAGTTTGGAAGATACAGTTTTATGCCAGTTACATCGAAAATATACAAGTTATACAGAAAATAGTCACTAATAAATGTGTCCCCTGTTTGGTAGTTTCAAACTACTGAATGATGCCTCTGTGCACCAAATACAGTCAAGATAGCACCGTGTTGAAAAGTCAGAACAGTGTCTGTGAGTTATCTATTGTTCTCACCATGTGCTTCATCCATTGTTCTCACCATGGGAATAGTAAAATCCAAGCAAGTAAGGCAAATTATGCAATCCAGGGACAGAGGGCTCAGTCCCAAGTGCCTTAAGACCCAATAACTTAAGGGACCATAATCCCAGGGCAGGAGGCTGGCAAACAGCCCCCTCCAAAACACAGTGGCGAGGTTGGTTTCGCCACAGCTATCTTTTTGTTTTTTATGATTTTGGCCACTTCTGCTGAGTACCACAGTGGTCTCTTCCTTTTTTTTTTGCTTTTACTGACAAGCCTAATGCAATTTTCTGTTGCCTTCAATAGTGCCACTTTTAAGTAGTCCCATTTCTCCTGGACTCCAATGAAACTGTTCCAGTCTGATAGGGACTCGTATACCACTAATCTAATTTTAGAAAAGTCAGTTTTTCTAAAATCTAAAACTTTTGTTTTTGTGTGGTGTGACTCAGTCACTGTACTTATAGTAAACCACACTGACTGGTGATCACTAGATCCCAAGCTTTCCCCTACAGTAATATCAGATACCAAATTCCCATTTGTGAATACTAAATCTAAAATGGCCTCCTTCCGGGTTGGCTCCTCCACTACTTGCTGTAGAGATAATCCCAGTAGGGAATTTAGAATATCTGTACTCCTGGCAGAACTAGCTATTTTGGTTTTCCAGTTTACAGCTGGAAGATTGAAGTCTCCCATAATGCTAACTTCCCCTTCAATGTCATTTTAGCTATTTCCTCAACTAGTAGATCATCAAATTCTTTGACTTGGCTAGGTGGTCTATATATCACATCTACACGAATTACCTTATGATTATCAAGCTGCAAGGAAACCCAAACTGACTCGCTAACTTGTATCAAATTAGATTTTATGCTATCTTTCACATACAGGGCCACCCCTCCCCCCTTCTTGCCTTCTCTGTCTTTCCTGTATAGAGAGAACCCTGGTATTGATATATCCCAGTCATTACTCCCCTTGAACCACGTCTCAGTAACAGCCACTGCATCTATATTCTCAGATGCCATTATAGCCTCAAGTTCATTGATCTTATTCCCTAGACTGCGAGCATTTGTAGACAAGACTCTGAGCTTGTCATTTCTTAACCTTTGTGTTACTGGCCTCTTCTGGCATTGTTCCGGGGGGCAGTTGGACTGCTGGATTATCACTCTTTTGCCCCCCTTTACTAGTTTAAATGCTTCTTAGCAAATACTTGGAACTGTTCATCGAGGACATTTATTCCCTTGAGAGAAAGATGCAAACCATCTTTCTTGTACAGTTCTTTTCCATTCCAACAAGAGCTAACATGAGACAGATAGTCCCCCGTTCCTCATAATATTATTTCCCCCTGTACATTATAATGGCCCCCTCTTTATTATTCATATAATGTCCCTCTCTTTGTTAATAATATAATAGCCCCCTCTTTATTATTAATATAATGTCCCCCTCTTTATTATTAATAAAATATCCCCCTCTTTGTTAATAATATAATAGCCCTCTCTTTATTATTAATATAATAGCCCCCTCTTTATTATTAATATAATAGCCCCCTCTTTATTATTAATATAATACCCCTCTCTTTATTATTAATATAATAGCCCCCTCTTTGTTAATATAATGTCCCCCTCTTTGTTATTAAAGAGGGACCATTATATTAATAATATAGAGGGGGCATTACATTAATAATAAAGAGGGGGCCATTACATTAATAATAAAGAGGGGGCCATTGCATTAATAATAAAGAGGGGGCCATTACATTAATAATAAAGAGGGGGCCATTGCATTAATAATAACGAGGGGGCCATTGCATTAATAATAAGAGGGGGCCATTACATTAATAATAAAGAGAGGGCCATTATATTAATAATAAAGAGGGGGCCATTACATTAATAATAAAGAGGGGCCATTATATTAACAATAAAGAGGGGGCCATTATATTAATAATAAAGAGGGGTCATTATATTAATAATAAAGAGAGGGCCATTATATTAATAATAAAGAGGGGGACATTATATTAATAATAAGGAGGGGGCCATTACATTAATAATAAAGAGGGGGCCATTACATTAATAATAAAGAGGGGGCCATTATATTAATAATAAAGAGAGGGACATTATATTAATAATAAATAGAGGGCCATTATATTAATAATAAAGAGAGGGATATTATATTAATATTAAAAAGGTGGCCAT
Organism: Bufo gargarizans; assembly: GCF_014858855.1. Classification (NCBI taxonomy): domain Eukaryota; kingdom Metazoa; phylum Chordata; class Amphibia; order Anura; family Bufonidae; genus Bufo; species Bufo gargarizans. Next base: position 362,373,603 of record NC_058080.1, on the reverse strand, counting down.
TACATTAATATTAAAGAGGGGGCCATTACATTAATAATAAAGAGGAGGACATTATATTAATAATAAAGAAAGGGCCATTATATTAATAATAAAGAGGGGGGCCATTACATTAATAATAAAGAGGGGGCCATTATATTAATAATAAAGAGGGGGACATTATATTAATAATAAAGAGGGGGACATTATATTAATAACAAAGTGGGGGACATTATATTAATAATAAAGAGGGGGACATTATATTAATACTAATGTATTGTCCCCCTATTTATTATTAATATAATGTCCCCCTATTTATTATTAATATAATGTTCCCCTCTTTGTTATTAATATAATGGTCGCCTCTCCACTCTTATTACTATGTCACCTAATTACACAGGGTGGGACTCTGCACTCTGGGACAGTCACTGATTTAGACTGTCACTCACTCTGGGTCGCTTGAATCACTGTCTGGCCTGCCTGGCCTGGAGTCTGGATTGTCTACAGTGAGTCTGGACTTCTGCATCTTCATGCTCCCGCTACTGGCTCTGCACTGCCTTTCCCGTCTGGAAGGTGGGCGGAGCCTATAAGGAACTAACTGCCGTGCGTGCCCCGCCTCCCCTCCTCACTCTGCTCTGCGGCCGGGTGCTGTGTGAAAAAAAAAAAAACAGCGTCAGGCTCGATTTAACTTGTGCCAGCCCAGCGGACAGCCGCGCCCCCCTGCAGTGTGGCGCCCCCCAGCCCCCCTCACGCTACGCCCCTGGGGCGACTGTGTTCATGACTCATGCGATTCCTGCCCTCACCATTCTGTCACTGTATTGACTACTTATGTGATTCCTCATGCGATTCCCAACCTCACCACTCTGTTACTGGGCCACTGTGTTGACTCCTGTTACGGACATACCAAGACATTACGGACGTTCCATATGGACGCAAAAGGTGGCAGGAGATCTGTGAGACTGGCAACATGTGGTTGTTTCTGGTGCTTGCCCCACCTTCTATCCCCAGGTGTTGCTATTGTGGTAATTAACCCTTCTCTATTTTTCATTGTTTTTCCCACTAAGCTATGCGGTTTATAGCTTCTGTTGAACTTTTGGTTAGCTTGTGTTTGGTTCTCGGCTGAGTTCCTGGTGCTACCAAAGCTTCATTAGGCCTGAGGGAGACTCCTGTTCGTCCTTCCCTTTGGAAGAACAGGTTGACTCAGTCCTGACATTATTTCCAGGGTCCTATAGGGTGGGATAAGATTCTAGGTGTCCGGTGCATGAACTTGCCTACCTTTGGGGCCTGTTCATACTGGTAGTCTCTCAGGACTGGAGTTAGAGTTTTCTCTAGGAGGTGTCCATCTTCCTTCCCTAATTTCCGGGCCTTATTCCGGTATCCCCTTGACCTCCTATGCCCAGTGTGGTGTTTTCCTCCCACACACGAGCGTGACAACTCCTCATGCTGTTGCCAGCTCACCACTCTGTCATGGGGGCACTACTTGTTTCAGGATGTAACACAACAGGTTCTGTAGAAGTCTATGTGGAATCAGCTGATGACTGCGCTTCTTCTTGACGCTAACATTGACCTGTATGGCTGAGTTCATACTTTAATTATTTGGTCAGTTTTGGCCTCATCATAAGTGATGCCTGTCATCTGCGTATCATACTGACTCACGCTAATGTTTCATTAGCACAGCTGACTCCCTATGCATGTTTCTGCAATGCACTGTATTCTACACCACTATACAGGCTCTCAGCAGCCGGATAGAATCAAATCTTTTTGGCAAATTCGCCGAACTATCTATTAGAAAGCAATGAAAAAATGATTTATCAAGATGTGCAAAGCTTGTATTTACCACAAATATGTACATTAATAAGAGCTTATGTGCTTAACAACACTGAAACAGAGGCCATTTCATATACAGTCATCATCCACATATGTGTTAAAAATGTATACTGTATATGTATATAAACAGTTTCTATGTTACCAAAATATGTAATTTCTCAGAGTGGAAAACATACTGGAGGAAATTTATCAAAACTGGTGTAAAATGGCTTAATTGCCCATAGAAACCAATCAGATTCTACCTAACATTTTTTGGAACTCCTTTGGAAAATGAAAGGTGGAATCTGATATGGTTGCTATGGGCAACTAAGCCAGTTTTCCTTTACACCAGTTTTGATATATCTTCCTCTTTGTGTATAAAAATATAAAATAATCATCAGTACTAGTGTTGACTTTGATCCGAATTTCTGGAAAAATTTGACTCGCCACAAAGCCTAATTTTATTGTGCTTCGTGGTAACGAATCAATTTTTCCTGTAATGGTGGTAAAAAATAAACATACTCACCTCATCCATTTGCTTGTAGAGAGGCCATTGTGGCCATCTTGAAAGAAGAAACCACACGAAATCTAGCATCAGCGCACTGGCCTGGCACGGTGATGTTATCAATAATGTCACATTTTTTTCAGTCAAGTTGGCTGCGCCGAACAAATGGATAAGGTGAGTATTTTTTTTTTTTTAAAACCTGACTAACCCCTTAAAGGCCTTTTAATATCAGATGCTGTGATCAGTGATGAACGTGGCATCAAAGGGGGTCAATTCACAGGGGGTGGCGCGATCACTGCTCCCCGTTATTGCACCTGCTACATACAATAGGATGCGATTTCTGATTAGGTACCATATTTTTGCTTCATAAGAAGCACTTTTTTCCCTCCAATGTGGAGGGAAAAAGTCAGTGCGTCTTATAAACGCAATGACATTTAGTATCGTTGGGCGGGCTGGCAGCTTCTCTGTATGCGCTGTACTGCCGCTAGCCCGCACGTCCTTCACTCACCGGGCCATTAATCCTTAACCAGTGGCTCTGGATTGTTAAACTAGCATAATCTTCTGTAGTACTACTCACTATCAATGGCGGGAAGGCCGGCAGCATAACCTCTCACTCATTCATGCTCCTCCTGCTCCATTCATGAAGTTGGAGGAGCATGAATGAGTTAGTGAGGTTACGCTGCCGGCCTGCCCGCCACTTTGATAGTGAGTACTACTACAGAAGATTACATTAGTTTAACAAACCAGAGCCACTGGTTAAGGATTGAATAAACACACTTTACATGTAAAGACTGCTGTTAGTGGGGCCCAGTGTAATGGGGTGACTATAAGATGCTATCCACAGATCCCCCATAACAGTGTCACCCACAGATCCCCCATAACTGTCATCCACAAATCCCCCATAACAGTGTTATCCACAGATCCTCCATAACAATGCATTATCCACAGATGCCCCCATAACAGTTTGTCACCCACAGATCCCCCATAACAGTGTCATGCACAAATCCCCCATAACAGTGTTATCCACAGATCCTCCATAACAATGCATCATCCACAGATGCCCCTATAACATTTTGTCATCCACAGACCCTCCATAACAGTGTGTCATCCACAGATCCCACATAACAGTGTCATCCACAGATCCCCCATAACAATGCATCATCCACAGAGGCCCCCAATAACAGTGCCGCAACCACAGAGCCCTCATAATAGTGTCATCCATAGACCACCATTAGTTCAAAACCCACCAAAAGCACACCTTTTAGTTCAAAATATTTTTTTTTATTCTTTTTCTCCTCAAAAACTTAAGTGTGTCTTATCATCAAGTGCGTCTTAGAAAGCAAAAAATACAGTAATTCGTAATGAATCAAATTCCTTTGTGAAATTCGTCAAATAGAATTTTTGATAACTTCGCTCATCTTTAATCAACACACACAATCACCTCCATGCAACTTTGCAGCAGAGTATTAGTAAAAATTGGACAAAAATTCTAATTTGCGACTAAAATGTTTTATGCTAATAAAAAAAAAAACTTATGATGTGATGAGCTCATATATACCAGTGATACCACACATGTCCACATTCAATGCCATGTGTGTTAAAGAAATGCAAATGCGGTAGGAAGACACAACTTTTGCCTGCAAGTATTGTAAATTATAAAGTATATCATTTATCATCCCCCTATACAAACTGTAAATCCAAATTAAAAGTGATACATTCATAAATATAATATAATGCATTAATTAAGACCTATTTTAGACAGGTATAATATGGGTGATTTATTATTCCCATAAGGACCGAACACCGAGCGCCATACGTCTGGTTTTGGTGAACTGTGGGATGTCTGGGTTTTGCATCTACAATGGTAACAAGAAGAGCCCTGCTATTACACCTGTCTGGTTAAAGCTTAAAGGGAGTCTGTAACCTGTTTTTCACCAATATAACTAAGAGCACTACAGCATAGAAGATTGCATGCACAGCCCAAGCATACCGGTGTGCACTTTGTGTCTGTATTCCATGTCTAGGAAAAGTACTTTTATTCTGCTGGAAAACAGCTCCTAAGTGCCCAGCTCCGCTGCTGCAAGTGCCCAAAACAAACCAGACTGAAGAGGGGAGGACTGCTTTAGTTGCTCATATCTTGCTCATATTGGTAGCAGCTAGATATTTGAACCTGATCTTGTTAGAAAGCTGGCATTCCAACCTTTAAAAGGATACCAGAATCACAGCATTATATCTAGAGATGGCCTGGCGGTCGTTTTGCGGCGAACTTTGCTCGTTCGCTGTTTGCCGAACAGGCGAACACATGGAGCTGTCCGCTGGCGCCATATTCTTTGCATTGTGCAGAACTTTGACCCATGACACATCCATCAGGTGGGACAGGACAGCAAATTGAGACGTTTCAGCACACCGCCTTCCCTATAAATAAACCCGATCTGGCCGCCATTTTACATTCAGTTTTTTGCCAGTGTAGGGAGAGGATGATGTTTGGAGAAGGGACAGGCTGTTAGAGAGTATAGAGACACCAAACGCTAGCTAATAGGACCACAAAAGTCCTTTTAAGGACTGGTATAGGTGTGCTAACGATAGGTGTGACATACTGAGGGGTGTAATATACTTAAAATATACTTTCTAGCATAGAAAGTATATTATAGTGAATTTGTATTGTGCGCAAGTTGTGTGCGGTTTTGCTGCGATTCTGCAGCTGTAAAGAGGGACAAACGTCATTGGAACAACTAATTGCAACTGGTGTGATATAACAATTGGCCCCAAAGCAATCTGATTGAGGCAGGGGTGTGATATACCTATAATAAAATTTCTATATAGTGCATTTGTGCAGCATTTGTGTGTGGTTCTGCTGAGATACCGTAGCTATACAGAGGGACAATCGTCATTGGAACAACTAATTGTAACTGGTGTGATATTCCAGTTGCCCTCCAAAAAATCTAATTGAGGCAGGGGTGTTATATAATTATAATATAATTTATATATAGTGCATTTGTATTGTGCAGCATTTGTGTGTGGTTCTGCTGAGATACCATAGCTATACAGAGGAACAAACGTCATTGGAACAACTAATTGCAACTGGTGTGATATAACAGTTGCCCCCCAAAAAATCTGATTGAGGCAGGGGTGCAATATACAATAGAAGATAATTTCTATATAGTGCATTTGTATTGTGCAGCATTTGTGTGCGGTTCTGCTGAGATACTGCAGCTATACAGAGGGAAAAATGTCATTGGAACATCTAATTGCAACTGGTGTGATATAACAGTTGCCCCCCCAAAAAAATGATTGAGGCAGGGGTGCAATATACCTAGAATATAATTTCTATATAGTGCATTTGTATTGTGCAGCATTTGTGTGCAATTCGGCTGCGATACCGCAGCTATACAGACAGACAAACACCATTGGAACAACTAATTTCAGCTGGTGTGATATACCAGTCGCCCCCCAAAAAATCTGATAAAGGCAGGGGTGCAATATTCCTAGAATATAATTTCTTTATAGTGCATTTGTATTGTGCAGCATCTGTGTGCGGTTCTGCTGACATACCGCAACTATACAGAGGGACAAATGTCATTGGAACATCTAATTGCAACTTTTTTATATGGTGAATTAATAATTTTTGGGGCCTGTAGTCCACTGGCCTACTGTAAAATTGATATCCATTGACCATCTAATATACTGTACCTCCGGCCACATAATCACTTGATCGTTTATGTACGTTGAATGCATAATTTTTGGGGCCTGTAATCTAACTGGCCAACAGTAAAATTGTTATCCATTGAACGTCTAATATACCTCCGGCCACATAATCACTTGATCTTTTATGTACGGTGAATGCATAATTTTTGAGGTCTGTAATCTAACTGGCCAACATTAAAATTGTTATACGGTGACCGCCTAATGTACCTCCATCCACATTACCAATTGTTCTTTTCTGTCCGGTGAATGCCTAATGTTTGGGGCCTGTACTACACTGGCCTGCAGTAAAATTGATATTGAATGACCTTCTAATATACCTCCAGCTACATAATTGCTTGTTCTATTCTGTCCGGTGAATGCCTAATTTTTGGGACCTTGGAGGAATTCAACACCTGTGACGACCATGTGTTATCGAATTTAAACTATTATCATTTGGGGGTTTTTCAAGAGGGAATTTCGTTAGCCATGTTTTTTATTCAATTTTATATTTGTTCTTTTAAGCATATGCATTTGACATCTATTTGTTCTGGCCTGCAGTAAAATCAATATCCAATGACGTCTAATATAACTCCAGCCACATAATTACTTGTTCTTTTCTGTCCGGTAAATGCCTAATGTTTGGGGCCTGTACTCCACTGGCCTGCAGTAAAATTTACATCCAATGACCGTCTAATATACCTCTAAACATATACTGTATTTTTCGCCTCATAAGACGCACTTTTAAATGCCCCTGCGTCTTATAGGGCGAATACTAATGAAGCGCTTCCATTACTCACCGTTTCCTGGTCCTCGGCTCGGTTATCGGCTGTGCAGGGCTGAGCACAGTGTGAGGGCGCTCTGTGACCTCACACTGTGCACCGCGATACCCAACCGACAGCAGGGATCGGGGTGGCATCCAGGAGCAGGAAAGGTGAGTTGTTGTTTTTGTTTTGCGCTGGGGGCTGATAGCTGACATATAGGGGATGATATATGGGAGCTGCTGGCTGACATATGGGGCTGCTGGCTGACATATGGGGGCTGATGGCTGACATATGGGGGCTGATAGATGGCTGAAATATGGGGCTCATAGATGGCTGGCATATAGGGGCTGATAGATGTCTGACATATGGGGGCTGATAGATGTCTGACATATGGGGGCTGATAGATGTCTGACATATGGGGGCTGATAGATGGCTGACATATGGGGGCTGATAGATGGCTGACATATGGGGCTGATAGATGGCTGAAGGTTGGGGGTTGATCTGAGGCATTGGGGGGTCTGATCTGAGGTCTGATTGACATTGGGGGTCTGATTGGGGCTGTAAGCTGAGGTCTGATTAACATTGGGGGTCTGATTGCTGGTCTGACCTGAGGTGTAATGGAGAATATTTTTTTCTTATTGTTCTCCTCTAAAACCTAGGTGCGTCTTATGGGCCGGTGCGTCTTATATGGCGAAAAATACGGTAATCACTTGATCATTTATGTACGGTGAATGCATAATTCTTGGGGCCTGTAATCTAACTGGCCAACAGTAAAATTGTTATACAGTGACCACCTAATATACCTCCAGCCACAATATCAATAGTTCTTTTCTGTATGGTGAATGAATAATTTTTGGGGCCTGTAGTCCACTGGCCTGCAGTAAAATTGATATCCAATGACCGTCTAATATACCTCCAGCCACATAATTACTTTTTTTTTTTGTCCGGTGAATGCCTAATGTTTGGGGGCTGTACTCCAGTGGTCTATATTAAAATTTGTATCCATTGACCGCATAATGTACCTCGAGCCACATAATGACAATTTCATTTATGTCAGGTGAATGCCTAATTTTCAAGGACTGTACTCCCATGGCCTAAAATAAAAAATTTCTAGGCTCCATTTCTGAGAATTTCACTTTAAGACGCATAAAAATGGCCCCTGATTAAAATACATATTTTGGGGGGAAATTTTTGCCATTGATCCCACTCTGGTATGTCACTGTCAAAGTTGTAGGACAATTTGTGCACTTCATGTAAGTATTTGGTTGCTGCAAATATGACCTGAAGGTTTTTCAGGTTCGCCTGCCATTAAAGTGAATTGGGTTCGCGAATAGTCCCAGCCAATGTTCGTCCATCACTAATTATATCCACTATTTCAGAAGATATGGCTGTTAGAAATCGAGTCAGAAGTGAAAGCTGTTTTTACTTTCACTTTCAGCTGGGCACTTGGGAGCTGTTTTCCAGCAGAATAAAAGTGCTTTTCCTGGACATGGAATACAGACACAAAGTGCACACCGGTATGCTTGGGATGTGTATGCAATCTTCTATGGGGCAGTGCTCTTAGTTATATTGTTGAAAATTACAGACTCCCTTTAAACTGCAGTGATTTAATTGATTTGTTTATGGTGATGGTCAATCATCAAAAATTTATTTTCTGACAGACTTTTACAATCTGTCAGTAAGATATTAGATATTCCTCTCTAGTGATAATTGTTATCATTATTACTGTAGCATTTAACAGGTATTGCTAGAGAAGTGGTCTGGTGAGACTTATTTGGTAATTTGATGCAGATGCTGGTAAACATTTGGGTCATGGCATCAATAGGCGGCCTAATTGGGCACAGAGGGGTGGTTAGATAAGTAAGTACGCATCTTCTCACTTCTTTTCTGGAAAAATATGCCTTTATATGTGACGATCATAGAGCAAGTATGATTGATGGGTGAAGGGGGTTAATAACATGCACAGAAGTCCATATTATCCTTTTCCTGCGTACATGATATACAGGGAGAGACAATCTATGTCTCTCCCTCTGTAGTCTGTGCAGCCTATAAGCACAACCCCCACTGATCACCTTCTACACGCTGGATGACAACTCAGCCACTAAAAAAGGGGAGTTATGCTTTCTCCTGCCATATCTAGGGCTGTACACATACGTATTACGGGGTAGATTAAGTGCATGATAGGCCCGGGGCTGTCTACCAAACTTGGGCATCTCCCTCCATTTTATTTTTATTTATTTGTATGAAGAGGCTGCAGAGCTTTGTGAGAGCCACAGTCTCTTCCTAGGCCATATGACACCTCCAGACTAAAAAAAATACCCCAAATTGCCTTCTAATCTTTAAAAATATGTTGCCAAACTTAAAATACATATAATTAAAATAAAAAAGACTTGGAGGAGAATACAGCACCACATACCTCTTACGTCCAGAGACATATTCTGTCATGTAGATCTTCTTTTTCCTCTTCTCCTCCGTTTCACCCAGACTGCCATGATTGCAACTCTTTCAGCCGCATCTTTTCTCTACAGAGTTTGTTACACAGACACGTTAGATTTCTAAATGTTTCCATCAGCCTCCCCATCCTGGTGTGCCGACAATGCCATCTTGATGCCACCTCCAATACTATGCCCGTGGTGCTCCCCAATGCCCCAGGTACTATACTGGGGTCATTTATCAAACTGGTGTAAAGTAGAACTGGATTTCCAAAGGAGCTGTCTGATTTCCAATCTGATTGGTTGCTATGGGCAACTAAGCCAGTTCTACTGTACACCAGTTTGATTAATGACCCCAAATGTCCCTATAGTGTCTACAGCAATTATAATGTCCCCTAGAGTGCCCCCAGTAATAATAACACCCTATATTGTGCTCCAGGTAATAATCCTTGTATAGTATCCCCAAAAATAATGTCCCTGTAAGGCCTCATGCACACGACAGTTGTTTTTATCGGTCCGCAAAATGGGGTTCCGTTGTTCCATGATCAGTGTCCATTTTTGCTTCCATTGTGTTTCTGTGTGTCTTCCTTTTTTTTTTTTTGCGGACCGTCAGAAAACAAGGAAGGGTGAAAAAAATGAATTTTAATATCTCCACCCAGGATACTGGTATATATGCAGGTCACCTGAGTTTGGTTTGGTGGCCATTTTCTGTAGTCTTTACAGGGTACAGAGGTTCTTTTGGTTGCTTGTCTTTGCTGTTTCACCATGGCGGATGACTCAGAGGAAGAGGTTGTACTGCATTGGCTTATTTCTCGGCGATGGGGACAGCGCACTCTTTTGTTGGACGAGGAACCTACAAACCGGATTCCCAAAAAGTTGGGACACTAAACAAATTGTGAATAAAAACTGAATGCAATGATGTGGAGATGGCAAATGTCAATATTTTATTTGTAATAGAACGTAGATGACAGATCAAACGTTTAGTCTGAGTAAATGTATCGTTTTAAAGGAAAAATACGTTGATTCAAATTTTCACGGTGTCAACAAATCCCCAAAAAGTTGGGACAAGTAGCAATAAGAGGCTGGAAAAAGTAAATTTGAGCATAACGAAGAGCTGGAAGACCAATTAACTCTAATTAGGTCAATTGGCAACATGATTGGGTATAAAAAGAGCTTCTCAGAGTGGCAGTGTCTCTCAGAAGCCAAGATGGGTAGAGGATCACCAATTCCCACAATGTTGCACAGAAAGATAGTGGAGCAATATCAGAAAGGTGTTACCCAGCGAAAAATTGCAAAGACTTTGCATCTATCATCATCAACTGTGCATAACATCATCCAAAGATTCAGATAATCTGGAACAATCTCTGTGCGTAAGGGTCAAGGCCGTAAAACCATACTGGATGCCCGTGATCTCCGGGCCCTTAAACGACACTGCGCCACAAACAGGAATGCTACTGTAAAGGAAATCACAGAATCGGCTCAGGAATACTTCCAGAAACCATTTTCAGTGAACACAATCCACCGTGCCATCTGCCGTTGCCAGCTGAAACTCTACAGTGCAAAGAAGAAGCCATTTCTAAGCAAGGTCCACAAGCTCAGGCGTTTTCACTGGGCCAGGGATCATTTAAAATGGAGTGTGGAAAAATAGAAGACTGTTCTGTGGTCAGACGAGTCACGATTCGAAGTTCTTTTTGGAAATCTGGGACGCCATGTCATCCGGACCAAAGAGGACAAGGACAACCCAAGTTGCTATCAACGCTCAGTTCAGAAGCCTGCATCTCTGATGGTATGGGGTTGCATGAGTGCGTGTGGCATGGGCAGCTTGCATGTTTGGAAAGGCAGCATCAATGCAGAAAAATATATTCAGGTTCTAGAACAACATATGCTCCCATCCAGACGTCATCTCTTTCAGGGAAGACCCTGCATTTTTCAACAAGATAATGCCAGACCACATTCTGCATCAATCACAACATCATGGCTGCGTAGGAGATGGATCCGGGTACTGAAATGGCCAGTCTGCAGTCCAGATCTTTCACCTATAGAGAAAATTTGGCGCATCATAAAGAGGAAGGTACAACAAAGAAGGCCCAAGACGATTGAACAGTTAGAGGCCTGTATTAGACAAGAATGGGAGAGCATTCCTATTTCTAAACTTGAGAAACTGGTCTCCTCGGTCCCCAGACGTCTGTTGAGTGTTGTAAGAAGAAGGGGAGATGCCACACCGTGGTGAAAATGGCCTTGTCCCAACTTTTTGGGGATTTGTTGACACCATGAAATTCTGATTCAACATATTTTTCCCTTAAAATGGTACATTTTCTCAGTTTAAACTTTTGTTCCGTGATTTATGTTCTATTCTGAATAAAATATTAGAAGTTGGCACCTCCAGATCATTGCATTCAGTTTTTATTCACGATTTGTATAGTGTCCCAACTTTTTGGGAATCCGGTTTGTAGTAGAAGGTGGCGATTTTGGGTCCATCCGATTGTTTCACAACGCTACCGGAAAGGACACTTCCATACCGTCTACCAAGATCTTCGCCTGCATCCTGAGAAGTTTTTTTCCTTCTGTCGGATGTCTGTGACTACATTTGATTGCTTGCTGTCGTCTCTATGTACTGTCCTTACCTTCATGGACACCAATATGAGGCGCAGCATTTCTCCAGAGGAAAGGCTCATCATCACGTTGAGGTAAGCAATATTTTACGTTTATAGTTTCAACAGTAATGTGCACTGCTTTTGTCAGGAGGAACATGTTTCTGGAAATAGCTGCTGTTAGACATGTGCTACTGTTTGCTGAAGTAACCTTTCTTTGCCCATTATGTTTTGCAAACATTGTTATGTCCTTTTTTTTTTTTTTACTTGAATCCCTGACACATAACATGGCAATATTAAAGGTCGTCGATTCTTTTTAGCAGGTTTCCAATTTGTGTTCAGCTAACGTCATCATCATGCATAATGTTCACATCATTCTTAAGGCGCCCATAACCTTCTGCATGTAAAGGGTCTGTTGTAACTTAGTTGTGGTAGTACTGCCCACACCCCAATCGCTGGTAGTGTTTGGTTCATACACACAAAATAAATTTTTTTTTTTGTTTAGTCGACAATGGACATAGATTGTTTAAAATGTATCATGTATCTGTTCCCTTTGATTTGCTGCTTACTGATATACATATTTTTTTCCCCTACAGATTCCTTGCAACTGGGAACTCTTTTGCATCCCTGCATTTTGAGTTTATTTTATGAACATCGACGATCTCTCGGATTGTACGTCACACTTGCCATGTCATCTGGCAGCAACTCCGAGAGATGGTGATGCCACAGCCCAAGGCGGACGATTGGGTTCGGATCGCTGAGGGCTTCAATATTTCTGCGCAGTTTCCAAACTGCATCGGGGCAATGGATGGCAAGCACATCCGTGTGAAGAAGCCTCCTCACTCACGGACCCGATTCTCCAATTATAAACAATATTTTTCGGTAGTGCTGATAGCTGTTGCTGACAGTAACTACCGGTTTATAATGGTTGATATCGGGGCCTATGGAAGCACTGCTCGCATCTTTAGTGATTCTAGAATGGGTGAGCGGCTTCGTGCCAACCAGCTTGCCTTGCCCGAGTCCAGAAGACTGCCCGGATATGCAGGTCCGCCGGCTCCATTTGTCATCGTGGCGGATGAAGGGTTTGCATTGACTCCCCACGTTATGCGGGGTTGGATGTCAGGAGGTGTATTTTCAACTACCGGTTGACTCGTGCCTGCCGGTATGTTGAGTGCGCTTTTGGGATACTCTCTAGCAAGTGGAGGGTGTTTTTGTCATCCATACAGATGGATCCGGAGAATGCTACCCTGGTGATTTAAGCTTGTTTTGTTCTACACAACTTCACCAGGATTAATGAGGCTATCTCTTCTGTTGACATGGAAGATTTTCCTACGTCACCAGGTTTGGGTTTGGATTGGACTCTGCATAGACGACCTGGGACTGCAGGCATTGCAGTTCGGGAACTCTATGCAGACTACTTTTACAGCCCAGAGGGGTCCTTGCCATGGCAGAGGGACGCTATTCGTGGCAGTTTTTGAAATCTTCTGGGCTTTTTAGTTGTTTATTATTTTGTAGATAGATTATGTTAATTTATTGTGGTAGTTGAGTGTAGGGACTCGCAAGAGAATGAGGACCCTTGACGTGGGCTTGCGGGCTGAGGTTTTTTGGCCAGCACATAGTTAAAAGTAAATATCAATACTAATGATGTTTTCCACAAAATGTCACCGACATTAACATCATTAGTATTTAGTGTAATGGGCCCAAAAATCTTCTAATACCTCATGTTCACATTATTGCAAAATACAGATTATGTTCCTCAAAATAAAAATGTATGTACATTGTGAACTGGTGTGCGTCTATATGTGTTTATGAAATGTGTTGAATTGTAAAAGTTTGTTTTTGGAATAAAATTCACACAAGCCAATTTACATTTTCTGATCAAAATTTTCTTTTATAAACATGTCATGAAATAAAGGATACACAAACAACAATAATCAAAACAAAAAAGCATTTCAAGAACATATGACATTACAGATCAAAAAGGTCTTGTGTAAACGAGCCATGCCCATAAGATGATTGTGGCCAGGATCAGTGGCCCGAGTTGCAATACTTTGCGTGAAAGTGGATGCTATCGGGTCTTGGGACCATTGGTAAGTCGGTTGGGGGGGGGGGAAGATGGCCCTTGAGGTGGGTGTTGAGGCTGGTGATAGCTGCGTAACTGTTGCTGTGGGGGGATATTTAAGATCTGCTTGCGCAGATCATTAATATGGGAGTGTATGTCTCCCTGGTAAGGGGAGGCGTACATTTTAATAACAAGGGCCATTGAAGACACACATTCATGATGCATTTTAATGGGCACTTGCTTCAATAAAGGTGCAAGGCCCCTCAGCATTGACTCCTCAATGCCATCACTCCTCCCCTGGGCAAGGAAATCTATGACTCGGGCATCTATAATCTCCCGAGTCAGTTGCCCAGAGGAAGATTGAGGACATTGCGGAGACGCCTGGGCTGCGGCTGCCGGAGTGGTGAAGGGCTCCGCGGAGATCGGGTGGCCTCAGCCTGGGATGGCTGGTCCGGCTTCTTAGCGGTGTGAACTACATATATACGTTGAGCATGCATTCATCACAGATTTTATCATAATTTTGAATTTTCTCCTTCAATGTGAATTTTGAAAATAAAAATAAATTACATTTTTCATGTTAATTAGCTCACAACGCCAAATATGAAACTATTTCTAAAAAATGGATTGGCGTTTGGATCAGTCAAGCACAAAACGAGGTATACACATTCAAGGACCAAAAGCAGTGCTGATATTCTGTCCGTCTCTTCTGTATCTGGACTGCTTTGAACTTCCTACCATCAATATGTAATGTAAACCAAAAAGAACATAATTTCCTAATAAATAACATGGAGCATGCATCACAAGGCCATGGTGGTAGTAATAGTTACCGTATTTTTCGCCCCATAAGACGCACTTTTTCTTCCCCCAAAATGGGGGAGAAATGCCCCTGTGTCTTATGGGGCGAATGCTGGCAGTTTTACATCGCAAGCTGCGATGTAGGAGCGAGCGGGGACTCGGGGAGGGACTGGGAGGAGGATCTGGGGGCCAGCAATAGCGGCGGGGCGGTGCAGTCAGTGTAGTATAGCACCGCCCCGCCGCTCTGGTATACTAATATACAATGTCATATTCAATTAATAATTATCAAACATGCCCCCTCACTCCTATTACTACCTTACATCCTAATCGCTGCTGTTGAATTCATGCGGGCGGCAGCGTAACTCTTGTCACGTGCCTGCGCCGCCTACTTTATGAATGAAGCAGGCGACGCAGGCAAGTGACGTCAGTGACGGCCGGCCTGCCTGAAAACAGCAGCGATTAGGATGTAAGGTAGTAATAGGATACAGTGAGGGGGCATGTTTGATAATTATTAATTGAATATCACATCTTATATTTGTATGGTGGCGGCGGCGGCAGGGGGGGGTGCGGCGGCGATCTGTGGATGGCACAGTTATGGGCTGGGGGGTCTGTGGATGGCACTGTTATGGGCTGGGGGTCTGTGGATGGCACATATACAACAGTGCCAGACACAGATTCCCCCCCCCCCCCCTGTAACAGTGCCAGCCACAGATCCCCCCCCTGTAACAGTGCCAGCCACAGATCCCCCCCTGTAACAGTGCCAGCCACAGAGCCCCCCCCTGTAACAGTGCAAGCCACAGATCCCCCTGTAACAGTGCAAGCCACAGATCCCCCCCATAACAGTGACCGTCATCCACAGATCCCCCCCATAACAGTGACCGTCAACGACAGATCTCCCCCATAACAGTGTCCGTCATCCACAGATCCCCCCCATAACAGTGTCCGTCATCCACAGATCCCCCTCATAACAGTGTCCGTCATCCACAGATCCCCCCCATAACAGTGTCCGTCATCCACAGATCCCCCCCATAAGTGTCCGTCATCCACAGATCCCCCCATAACAGTGTCCGTCATCCACAGATCTCCCCCATAACAGTGTCCGTCATCCACAGATCTCCCCCATAACAGTGTCCGTCATCCACAGATCTCCCCCATAACAGTGTCCGTCATCCACAGATCCCCCGCATAACAGTGTCCATCATCCACAGATCCCCCACCATAACAGTGTCAGTCATCCACAGATCCCCAGTAATAGTGCCATCCAGAGACCACCATTAGTTCCAAACCCACCAAACACACAGCACACCTTTTGGTCCAAATTTTTTTTTCTTATTTTCCTCCCCAAAAACCTAGGTGTGTCTTACGGGCCGGTGCGTCCTATAGGGCGAAAAATACAGTACTATTCAGCTGTACGGACACTGTTGGAGCATCATTATACTCTATTAAAAGCAGATTCTGTATGTGTCATTTTTATATAGTTATACTTTGATGACTCCATGTTGAGGGTTATAAGCAAACATTAAAACTATGTAAATGTCAATTACAGTACAGAAGAGGTACCAAATCCTAAAACCACCATAATAAAATTAGCGTGTATGTTCCAGACATACACAAATCGGTACGCTATACATGGAGGCGGCATGTGCGCTCTGCACGTGTCGTCTCATCATACAGCTCATCATCGGTGGTGGCCGGTGTTACTAACCTACAAAAATTATTTGGTTCACCGACACAAAGGATAGGTCAACAATTGTACAATGCCACACAACCCCTTTACATTCTAGACCACTATGGCTAAACCAAAATTAGGAACTAATAATTACCAGGAAAAAAGGGTTTTAGCACAACAAAAATACTTACGGCCTCAAATCCATCACGGGACGCAAAAACTGCAATTGAGCAGCGTACAGATATTGCCTCTTTTTGGAGCAAGTGCACATACAGGTTTGAGACATGAGTACTGTTTGCTGGAGCAAAGGGAGGCTCAGCCACTTATTTTAAAAAAATATGGGGTATGGTATTTAGTGCACAACTGTTCACAAAACCATGTACAGGTTTTATGCCAAATGAAGCTGGACCACAAAATATACATTCTTCTGACCGCATGGAATTAATAGCTACATCATTTTAGGGACAGACTGGGCAAGGACAGTACAACGACATTGATGGCACTTACCTAAAGCTGCACGGCCACGGCCATCTGCTTTGGACCATTCTGCCTGCCTCATGCTACGGGCCACTTGCTCCCAAGCCGACTCCTTGCGAACTCGGTCCTGATAATTATTTGACCGGGTGTCCCATAGTTCGGGCCTCTCCTGCACCAAACAAAATAAGTCTCTCCACATTCCAGCGGGGCATCTTAGTTGGCACGAAATATAATAGCCAGACACTCACTGCCACACGACACTATGGATTTTCACCACAGGTGCCTAGCAATTTGCATAACCTGCATAACCTGTAACCTTCCTGTATCAGATTTTTTTTTATTTTATTGGCACAAGTTCTGGCAGACAGTTTTGTCATGGCAAATGTTAGAAATAAAACAGACGCGGACGCGGATGACAATCGGATGTGCCTCCGTGTTTTTTAGCGGACCCATTGACTTGAATGGGTCCGCAAACCGCTTTCAGCGGAAATAATAGGACAGGTTATATTTTTTGGACGGACTAGAACCACAGATCACGGACGCGGATGGCAAACGGTGCATTAGCCGAGTTTTCCACAGACCCATTGTAAATCAATGGGTCCGCAGAAAATCACGAAAAACGGCGCAACGGACACGGAACACAACAACGGTCATGTGCATGAGGCCTAATAGAAATGCCCCTACAGTGCCTCCCTATTTGCAATGTCCCCCACACTGCCCCCACATAGTAATTTGCCCCCACATAGTAATCCCCCCATAGTAATTTACCCCTACACAGTAATTTCCACAAAAATGCCCCATAAAGTAATTTCCCACACACAGGATTTTCCATCACACTAACCCATATAATAATTTGCCCCCACACACTAATTTCCAACACACTGCCCTATATAGTAATTTCCCACACACAGTACTTTCCACCACACTGCCCCCATATAGTAATTTTCCCCACACGGTAATTTCCACCACACTGCCCCATATAGTAATTTGCCCCCATATAGTAATTACCACCACACTGCCCCATATAGTAATTTTCCCCACACGGTACTTTCCACCACACTGCCCCCATATAGTCATTTTCCCCACACGGTAATTTCCACCACACTGCCCCATATAGTAATTTGCCCCCACATAGTAATTACCACCACACTGCCCCATATAGTAATTTCTCCCACACTGTAATTTCTACCACACTTCCCCATATAGTAATTTCCCCCACACGGTAATTACCACCACACTGCTCTATATAGTAATTTCCCCCACACTGTAATTTCTACCACACTGCCCCATATAGTAATTTCCCCCACACGGTAATTACCACCACACTGCCCCATATAGTAATTACCCCCACACGGTAATTGCCACCACACTGCCCTATATAGTAATTTCAGACAGTCAGCCCCAATATAGTATTCTGCCCCCACACAGCCAGCCCCAATATAGTAATTTGCCCCCACACAGCCAGCCCCAATATAGTAATTTGCCCCCACACAGCCAGCCCCAATATAGTAATTTTCCCCCAGACAGCCACCCCAAATATAGTAATTTGCCCCAAGACAGCCAACCCCAAAATAGTAATCTTCCTCCACGCAAGCCAGCCCTAATAAAGTAATCTGACCCCACACAGCCAGGCCCAATATAGTAATTTGCCCCCAGACAGACAGCCCAATATATTAATTTCCCCCCCAGTCAGCCCCAATATAGTAATCTGCCCCCACACAGCCAGCCCCAATATAGTAATTTTCCCCCAGACAGCCAGCCCAAATATAGTAATTTGCCCAAAGACAGCCAACCCAATATAGTAATCTTCCTCCACGCATGCCAGCTCTAATTCAGTAATCTGACCCCACACAGCCAGACCCAATATAGTAATTTGCCCCCACACAGCCAGTCCCAATATAGTAATTTTCCCCCACACAGCCAGCCCCAATATAGTAAGTTGCCCCCACACAGTCAGCCTCAATATAGTAATTTGCCCCCACTCAGCCAACCCCAATTTAGAAATCTTCCTCCACGCAAGCCAGCCCCAATATAGTATTCTGCCTCGATATAGCCAGTTCCAATATACTAATTTTGCCCCAGACAGACAGACCCAATATGGTAATCTGCCCCCACACAGGCAGCCCCAATATAGTAATTTTCCCCCAGACAGCCAGCCCCAATATAGTAATCTGCCCCCACACAGCCAGCCCCAATACAGTAATCTGCCCCCACACAGCCAGCCCCAATATAGTAATTTGCCCCAGACGGACAGCCCCAATATAGTAATCTGCCCCCATACAGCCAGCCCCAATATAATAATTTGGCCCCAGCCATCCCCAATATAGTAATTTCCTCCCAGACAGCCAGTCCAAATATAGTAATTTGCCCCAAGACAGGTAACCCCAATATAGTAAATTGCCCCCACACAGCCAACCCCAATATAGTAATCTTCCTCCATGCAAGCCATCCCAATATAGTAATCTGCCCCTATACAGCTAGTTCAAATATAATAATTTGCCCCCAGATAGACAGCCCCAATATAGTAATTTGCCCCCAGACAGCCAGCCCCAATATAGTAATTTGCCCCCAGACAGCCAGCCCCAATATAGTAATTTGCCCCCAGACAGCCAACCCCAACATAGTAATCTTCTTCCACACAGCCAGCCCCAATATAGCAATCTGCCCCCACACAGCCAGCCCCAATATAGTAATTTGGCCCCAAGCAGTCAGCCCCAATATAGTATTCTGCCCCCACACAGCAAGCCCCAATATAGTAATTTTCCCCCACACAGCCAGCCCCAATATAGTAATTTGCCCCCACACAGCCAGCCCCAATATAGTAATTTGCCCAACAGCCAGCCCAAATATAGTAATTTGCCCCAAGACAGCCAACCCCAATATAGTAATCTTCCTCCACGCAAGCCAGCCCAAATACAGTACTCTGACCCCACAAAGCCATACCCAATATAGTAATTTGCCCCCAGACAGTCAGCCCCAATAAAGTATTCTGCCTCCACACAGCCAGGCCCAATATAGTAAATTGCCCCCACACAGCCAGCCCCAATATAGTATTCTGCCCCCACACAGCCAACCCCAATATAGTAAATTGCCCCCAATCAGCCAGCCCCAATATAGTAATTTGCCCCCACACAGAAAGCCCCAATATAGTAATTTGCCCGAATAACTGTCCCTTAATTAATATGTCCTCCTGTGCCCCCCCCCATGTCCCCCCATATTTAAAAAAAATAAAAGCTAAATACTCAGCTATTTGTATCCAGGCACGCAGTGATGTCATCATGCACGCCTATGCTGGGATTACACTACCGCATAGGCCTCGGGAAAACTAGGCCTGAAGCCTTTGGCAGTGATTGGCGGCAGGGAACTATGCGCGCTCGTGCCCCGCCGCATTATGTGGGCATTCAGGTCGGCGTTGGGCCCCCCAGGTATGCCGGGCCAGGGTCTGCTTACCTGAACGCCCCCTTTTATAATCTGCCATTGGGTACATGCTGCAGTCATCACTAGCAATGATGTATGAGATACGTCCTTGGCTACTAATTTGCCACCCTCCAAGGACATGGGATATGTTCTTAGCAGGGAAAGGCTTAAATATGCAGTCTCTGGTTTATCTTCTGGAAGTACTATTCAGTTAAAGGCCCAGCTATGATGGCTACTGTGTACGAAGTAGTACAGAATATATATAAAACAACCCTGTAGTGGCTAGACTGACAGAGGACCACTTCTAAATGCTATCATATCATGTTCTCCATGTGTCCCACAGTCAGTGGCGACTCTAGGAACAATATATAAGGGTGGGGGCACAAAGATACCACAGTCAAAAATGGGGGGGGGGCAAAAACAAAATAAGTATATATAAATAAGATTACAAAATACAAGAGAATTGCGGTATGCAGGGATACATTTATAATAAAACTATTCAGTCGTCTTCTGTGCCATCCTCTGCTTGCTTCCGCGGATTCTTTCCCCTTCTTTCTGTCTCTCGTCAGTGCGCAGGCGCACTGTTATGGTGGATCTGTGGAAGACACACTGTTATGGGGGCATCTGTGGATGACACATTATGCCTCTCATTAGCCCTCATTATGCCTCTCATATCAGCCCCCATATCAGCCCCCATTATTCCTCTTATTAGCCCCCCATTATTCCTCTTATTAGCCCCCATTATGCCTCATTAGCCCCCATTATAAGCCATTATGCCTCATTAGCCCCCATTATGCCTCTTATTAGCCCCCATATGCCTAATTAGCTCCCATATGCCTAATTAGCCCCATTATGCCTCTTATTAGCGCCCATATGCCTCATCAGCCTCATATGCCTCTAATAGTCTAACTAGCCCCCATTGTGCCTCATTAGCCCCCATATGCCTCCAATTAGCACCCATATGCCTCCAATTAGCCCCCATAACCCCCATATGCCTCCAATTAGCCCCCATATGCCTCCAATTAGCCCCATATGCCTCCCCAATTAGCCCCCATATGCCTCCCCAATTAGCCCCATATGCCTCCCCAATTAGCCCCATATGCCTCCCCAATTAGCCCCCATATGCTTCCCCAATTAGCCCCCATATGCCTTCCCAATTAGCCCCCATTATGCCCCCAGCAGCCACATTTTTTATAAAATAAAAAAACACCTCTCCTGCTCCTGGACAGAGGCCGCCTGCAATTTTCTCCCTCCACGCAGCCCTGCACAGTCAACAGCCGAGGACCAGGAAGTGGGGAGTACAGAGCGTTCACCACTTCCTGGTCCTTCGGTACAAATGAGCGCTTCCATAATGGGAGCGCTCATTAGTATTCACCTGGGGGAATCAGCGGGGGGGCACCCGGGGGGGCAAAGAACATAGGTAGTGGCGTTGCTCCCCTTTAGCGACGCCACTACCCACAGTCCCACCTAATGTTTGATATAATGAGATGTAAGATACTGTATAATCCCCAAAGCCTCTCCTATACAGAGTCTAATTCATGGGTGCACACAGGATATGTTCTAAGCCATGGCGTCGCTGTCATTCACCTTGCCAGCAATTTTTCATGCCAGGGAGCAGCAACATTCAGCACTCCAGCTATTGTGAAACTACAACTCTCAAATCTTCCTTTCACTTCTACAGGAGTTAAAAGAACAGTGGTGTAAATGTTCATGCTAGGAGTTGTAGTTTCAAAGACGCTGGAGTGCTGAAGTTTGCTGATCGCTGTCTTACATTGTCACTTCAAATTTTCAGATAGAAGATGCGGAAAACATTAAATGATATCAACCACTGGAGTGGTGAAAACAAACTGCAGGTAAAGGCAGCGATATATAGGGAGCGCATTAGTAGAAATCACATCTTTACCCAAAAGTCTGAGGGTCCCAAGGACCTCTTATACACGTAAGAAGTATCATAAATGGCACATGTAGGTGAAGGTTAATGATTTTGAATTGGGGTCCAGGAACTTCATGCCATACGTCTGCGTGTACATCTGTCATGTAACTTTCCATGTCATCCAGGCTCTTTTGGTCTATCATCATCTCACAGATGATATATTTGATGACATTTCTCTGTGTTGTTCATACAAGGAATAAACAATATACTAGCAGTGAAAGCACAGAGCATCTCTCTTCAGGGTTGGATTGTTTTTTTTTATTCATTGCTTTATCAGACTAAAAGTTGTGGGACTACAACTGGAAATAAAAACATTTGATTAGGGTGTCATTTCTGTTCCTTTTTCTCTGTCACACTAATTATAGGGCTGACTACTGGTTCAGGGCTATTTACATAGAGATTACATAAGGAGGAAATGGTTATTGCTGGCAAGGAAAACTCATCATATTTCCATGGATGCAAGTAAAAACTAACACTGAAATGTGCCCATTTTCAGAATACTGATTTTTAAATGAGTAAATAAAGCTCTCTTTCCCCAGCTTCAGGTAATATTAAGTCATACTTCAAAGTGAACCTTTAGACACCATTTCCTTTTTGGATATATTCCTTTTATAGTAATATATATATATATATATATATATATATATATATATATAGTATTTAACATGTATTGGAGCTTAGTTTTCTGAAGCATAGCATCAATTCCTTGACTTCAAATACATAACAATTAGAGATGAGCAAATCAAAGTCGAATTTAAATAAAGCTGAAGTTTTTGAGATTCAAGTCATGCAAATTACTGAAAATGGTGTCCGCCATTCATATATCAGTACAGTAGTGAGCACAGCAGGTCAGGGAAGATAGAGACGGAGGACCACATGACCCCGGGCATGGTCCTGGCTGGTGGGCTTTCCCATTATGCTTTGAAGTCAGCCTCTGCCAATCAGGAGCGATGACATAGACATGTATCATTAGCACTATATAAGATCCCAAGCAGAGACACCATGTGCATTCTCAATTTGTACATTGATGTGGCAGGAGGTCTCTGCCACAGACAAAGCAAAGGAAGACAAAAGAAAATAAATTATATTTAGACAAACAAACAATACAGCAAGATCAGGGACTTATAGGGAAAAATTTAAGGATTTAATTAGATAGATTGATTTAATTAATTGATAGAGAAAAGTTTTTAGCTAGGGACAGGACAAGGTCAGTTGAGTTTGTCACAGCCAGCAATTCACATCCATTCATGCCCAGTTTGCATATCAATATTTAATGCTACAGCACTCCTATATGTACTGGCTGATGATTGTTTAAGCATCATAGTTGCACTGGACACTTTCCCATTGTGCTTAGTTTTCTTTAAAACAAGCTGTTGGAATATTTCTTCAATTAAGTATACCAAACCTGAATGTAAGTATTTTCCAGCATCACAGTCGGCATAAGTTTTTACAGCAGACACTGTCCAATCGTGCATAAAAAAATAAAAAAATATTTTTGTTGATTAATAATAATTGTACAAAAGCTGACTGGACGACACAGCATATATTTTTGCAACAGACTCCAGACTGTACAATTGCTCACTTTTTCTTAAGTGTTGCAAATGTAATTGAAAAAATATATAATAAATCTGTCTATCACAGGCTAGTGTACCTGACCTGACATGCTGTGTGTCACTCCCTGTTACATTGTAGTGAATTTTGTCCATTTACCAATTTTCTTTTAAACATTTTTTTGTAAATTGAATTACATAAATTTTTCCTATCACAGGCTAATGTACCTGACCTGTTGTACATCACTCACTGTTATATTTTAGCGGACTCTGTCCAGCAATACAGTGTGACTTCTTATTGTTAGAACAGTCTTCAAACTAAAATGTCTGGTAAACAACATAGTAGCAATGGGTGGGGTAATGGAAAATAAAAGACCAATGCCATGTTATCTGCAAGTAGGAGGCTGTAGTAGAACAGCACAGTCGGTACCAGCCATCCTGCCAGTAGCAGTGGCAGGCCATGACTCTCTCTCGCTTCCTGTAAGCGACAGACTATATTATTGCAGAAGACACAGGTGACCTTGCGGACTGGATAGTTTACTCATCATCTCAGTCACAGCAGGATTATGTTGATGTTACCTTTAAGTCTGATACCATGCCTTTGAGCCAGGGTTCAGCACATTCATCCTGCTTCTCTTTCTTGCAGCCTCAGACAAGCTTTTCATTTCTATCATCTCTGTCTTCTCTGACCCCTTCTTCTAGTGAAGGTGCTTTCTTTTTTCCTAAGAAGTGACAACAACCCAGGTGTTAAGGGAGATACTCAAGATAGTCTTTCTGTTATTGAGCTGTGTGAGAACCGTCAGAGTTGCAATACCACGAGTAGGAGGTTCATGCAGAGGTGGAGGACCTGATGACCTGAAATGCATATTTGAGTTGTTGGTGGTAGTAGACACACTTGTAGCAATCAGTATTGCCGCTTCCTGATCTGTATACACAGCTCTCATTGAGGGCTGTGTATGTAGCAATCCCTGCCTCTCTAAACCGTATGTGCAGAGATCTTTGCTGACCATCCTGATGTGTTTAGGTAATGGCCAGTCTTCTTTCCAAAATGGGGTCACATGTGGGGTATTTATACTGCTCTGGCATTTTAGGGGCCCTAAAGCGTGAGAAGAAGTCTGGAATCCAAATGTCTAAAAATGCCCTCCTAAAAGGTACTCATTGGAATTTGGGCCCCTTTGCGCACCTAGGCTGCAAAAAAGTGTCACACATGTGGTATCACCGTACTTAGAAGAAGTAGGGCAATGTGTTTTGGGGTGTATTTTTACATATACCCATACTGTGTGTGAGAAATATCTCTGTAAATGACAACTTTAAAAAAAAAATTATACAAAGTTGTCAATTTACTGAGATATTTCTCTTACCCAGCATGGGTATATGTAAAAATACACCCCAAACCACATTGCCTGAGTACGACGATACCACATGTGTGACACTTTTTTGCAGCCAAGATGCGCAAAGGGGCCCAAATTCCAATGAGAAAGTGTGCTATAATTGTTTAAACAAAATTAGGCAGGTGCATAAATTTGGGCACCACAAAAAAGAAATGAAATCAATATTTAGTAGATCCTCCTTTTGCAGAAATTACAGCCTCTAAACGCTTCCTGTAGGTTCCAATGAGATTCTGGTTGAAGGTATTTTGGGCCATTCCTCTTTACAAAACATCTTTAGTTCATTCAGGTTTGATGGCTTCCGAGCATGGACAGCTCTCTTTAAGTCACACCACAGATTTTCAATTATATTCAGGTCTGGGGACTGAGATGGCCATTCCAGAACGTTGTACTTGTTCCTCTGTATAAATGCCTTAGTAGATTTTGAGCAGTGTTTAGGGTCGTTGTCTTGTTGAAAGATCCAGCCCTGGCGCAGCTTCAGCTTTGTCACTGATTCCTGGACATTGGTCTCCAGAATCTGCTGATACTGAGTGGAATCCATGCATCCCTCAAGTTTGACAAGATTCCCAGTCCCTGCACTGGCCACACAGCCCTACAGCATGATGTAACCACCACCATATTTTACTGTAGGTAGCAGGTGTTTTTCTTGGAATGCTGTGTTCTTTTTCCTCCATGCATAACGCCCCCTGTTATGGCCAAATAACTAAATTTTAGTTTCATCTGTCCACAGCACCTTATTCCAAAATGAAGCTGGCTTGTCCAAATGTGCTTTAGCCCACCTCAAGCGGCACTTTTTGTGCTGTGGGCAGAGAAAAGGCTTCCTCTGCATCACTCCTCTCGCATACAGCATCTCCTTGTGTACAGTGCGCCGAATGGTTGAACAATGCACAGTGACTCCATCTGCAGCAAGATGATGTTGTAGGTCTTTGATGCTGGTCTGTGGGTTGACTCTGACTGTTCTCACCATTCGTCGCTTCTGTCTATCCGAGATTTTTCTTGGTCTGCCACTTCGAGCCTTAACTTCAACTGAGCCTGTGGTCTTCCATTTCCTCAATATGTTCCTAACTGTGGAAACAGACAGCTGAAATCTCTGAGACAGCTTTCTGTATCCTTCCCCTAAACCATGATGGTGAACAATCTTTGTCTTCAGGTCATTTGAGAGTTGTTTTGAGACCCCCATGTTCTGTACTCTTTAGAGAAAATTAAAAGAGGAGGGAAACTTACAATTGACCCCCTTAAATACTCTTTCTTATAATTGGATTCACCTGTGTATGTAGGTCAGGGGTCACTGAGCTTACCAAGCCAATTTGAGTTCCAATATTTAGTTCTAAAGGTTTTGGATAGAGTTGAGCGAACACCTGGATGTTCGGGTTAGAGAAGTTCGGCCGAACTTCCCGGAAATGTTCGGGTTCGGGATTCGAACCCGACCCGAACTTCGTCCCGAACCCGAACCCCATTGAAGTCAATGGTGACCCGAACTTTTCGGCACTAAAAAGGCTGTAAAACAGCCCAGGAAAGGGCTAGAGGGCTGCAAAAGGCAGCAAAATGTAGTTAAATCCCCTGCAAACAAATGTAGATAGGGAAATGAATTAAAATTAAAATAAAATAAATAAAAATTAACCAATATCAATTGGAGAGAGGTCCCATAGCAGAGAATCAGGCTTCATGTCACCCACCACTGGAACAGGCCACTGTCAGATATTTAGACCCCGGCACCCAGACAGAGAAGAGAGGTCACATAGCAGAGAATCAGGCTTCATGTCATAGCAGAGAATCAGGCGTCATGTCACCCACCACTGGAACAGGCCATTGTCAGATATTTTTAGGCCCCGGCACCCAGACAGAGGAGAGAGGTCCCATAGCAGAGAATCATGCTTCATGTCATAGCAGAGAATCAGGCTTCATGTCATAGCAGAGAATCAGGCTTCATGTCACCCACCACTGGAACAGGCCATTGTCAGATATTTTTAGGCCCCGGCACCCAGACAGAAGAGAGAGGTCCCATAGCAGAGAATCATGCTTCATGTCATAGCAGAGAATCAGGCTTCATGTCATAGCAGAGAATCAGGTTTCATGTCACCCACCACTGGAACAGGCCACTGTCAAATATTTTTAGGCCCCGGCACCCAGACAGAGGAGAGAGGTCCCATAGCAGAGAATCAGGATTCATGCCATAGCAGAGAATAATGCTTCATGTCACCCAACACTGGAACAGGCCACTGTCAGAGGTAGATCTGCTTCCTACAGTGGGGACGTCTAGATGACACATGCCTTCCCCCAGTCAGCTGCCCTGTACACGCACAATGTCATTCATTGATAAGTCAAGCCTCCAATATATTTAAACAAGATAAGCAGCCATTGGGGATAAGAAATGGCAGATCTTATATATATATAATGACGGTCGTGGAGATATCGAAACATATGTCTGTCAGACACTTACTTAGTTAACCCTAATAATCACAGGATATGGAGGAGGACCAAGAAACCATAAGATCCCTGCAATCCGGAAATATCAAGGAATACATTTAGTAACCGATCACTGTAATGGCATCATGGTGCTAAATGCGCTTGTCATGCACCGGCCACTTCACAATTTTAACAGGACATCTATTGTTGGTGAACTACCACATATTAATACATGACGGTGTGTTGTCCGTCAATGCTATGTTAATTGTGCAAACCGGATATTTAGTTAGATGTAATATGGGTAAGAGATAAATGTCACCCCTAAGATAAACATAAATATGACACTTTACGTGTCGATAGTAAATTCTATCCATTATGATAGGATCAAGTGCATAGGAGTATATCGAACCTTTCCAATAGCATCTGTATGGACCCAGAACTATAGATCTATAGGAAACATGTAAAAGTGAGTTTCTCGTTCAAACCTCTAGGGGACTGGGACCGCAACCGATGAATCCATTCGGCTTCCTTCTGTAGGATCTTGCGGTCCCAGTCTCCTCTCCTAGGGGATGGTCTAATGATCTCTATGGGCCGCGAATTTGAGTGATTTTGGATCCCCTTTATGGCATTTCCAGATATGGTTAGCTACCGGGGTTTCTTTCCGCTTTTTAATATCATTGATATGCTCAAGGATGCGTCTACGGAATTCTCTAAAGGTTTTTCCCACATAGTCAAGTGGGCATGTACACTGCGCCAGATAAATCACTCCTTTGCTCCTGCAATTGGAAAAATCTCTGATGACATAGTTAATACCAGTCGCCGAACATCTGTTGATTTTTGTGTTGTTAATATAACTGCAAGCCATGCATGCCCCACAGCGGAACATTCCTAAAGGCTTACGATCAAGCCATGTGCCCTCAGGGGTTGGTCGTGCATAGTGGCTATGTACTAAGCGATCCCGAAGACTACGGCCCCGCCTAAATGTAATGCTCAGGCGTGCGGGAAGCACATCAGCCACCCCAGGGTCCATCAGGAGGATAGGCCAGTATTTAGTGATGATTCTTCTGACCTCCTTATTCATGGTGTCATAGGTGGAAATAATCCTCATGATGTCACCATCTTTGTTATTTAGATCCCTTGGTACCAATAGTGTCTCGCGGTCTCTAGAGGCCGCACTCTGGAAAGCTTCCCTGAGTACATTCTGCGGGTAACCCCTGGTTTTGAAACGATCTTGTAATTTTCTTGACTCTTGATAAAAACTATCCTGATTAGAACAGTTTCTTTTCATACGCAAATATTGCCCTCGTGGAATACCCCTTTTAAGACTCATGGGGTGATGACTCTCCCAGTGGAGGAGGCTGTTGGTAGCGGTTTCTTTCCTAAATGTGGAGGTAACTAATCTATCACCCTTTTTGGTGATTCTGATATCTAAAAAGGTGAGGGACTCTTGGTGGAACTCGGATGTGGACGCTAGACCTAGATCGTAGATATTAAGTGTCTTTACAAATAGCGCGAATTCCTCATCATTACCGTTCCATATTATAAATACATCATCAATGTATCTTGTCCACAATGTGATCTTATCTACCCACCAGGTCTGTGTGTCTGAAAAAACCACTTTATCTTCCCACCAGCCCAGGAAGAGGTTGGCATACGATGGGGCACATGAACTCCCCATCGCTGTCCCCCTAAGCTGGTGGAAGACGCGCGTATCAAAAAGAAAAAAATTATGAGTAAGAACGAATTCCAAAAGCGTCAACACAAAATCGTTGTGAAATCTATGTGAGACAGCCCTGGTTTTAAGAAAATCAGATACTGCCACCAGACCCTTATCATGAGGAATGCAACTGTACAAAGATTCTACATCTATGCTAGCCAACGAGCAAGATGTTTCGATACTAATGGACTCAATCTTTCGTAAGAAGTCCATAGAATCTCGAGTATATGAAGGCAAAGCAGATACAAAACCCTTAGGGTACTTTCACACTAGCGTTTTTCTTTTCCGGCATAGAGTTCCGTCACAGGGGCTCTATACCGGAAAAGAACTGATCAGGCATATCCCCATGCATTCTGAATGGAGAGTAATCCGTTCAGTTTGCATCAGGATGTCCTCAGTTCAGTCGTTTTGACTGATCAGGCAAAAGAGAAAACCGTAGCATGCTACGTTTTTTTCTCCGGCGAAAAAAACTGAAGACATGCCTGAACGCCCGATCCGGCATTTTTTCCCATAGGAATGTATTAGCGCCGGATCCGGCATTCAGAATACCGGAATGCCGGATCCGTCGTTCCGGCATGCGCATGCGCAGATCGGTAAAAATGCAAAAAATGTACAAGACGGATCCGTCGGTCCGCATGACAAGCGGAGAGACGGATCCGTCCTTGCAATGCATTTGTGAGACGGATCCGCATCCGGATCCGTCTCACAAATGCTTTCAGGCAGCAGCAGATCGGCGGATCCGGCGGCCAGTTCCGACGACGGAACTGCCCGCCGGATCACACTGCCGCAAGTGTGAAAGTAGCCATAAGTACATGGTCGATATAAATACCGCTATTTTGAGTTACCGAGCCAACACCAGATACAATCGGGCGCCCCTTTAGTGGAGAGGTGCCCTTGTGGATTTTAGGTAAACCATAAAATGTGGCAATCTGGGGTGTGCTTGGCAACAGAAAACGGTATTCTACATCCGAAATGACCTTTCTAGAGAGGCCATCCTTCAAAATATTTTCCAATTCCCTCAGAAAGGTATCTGTGGGGTCAGAGGGCAGTACTCGATAACAACAACGGTCGTTCAATAATCGTTCACACATGTGCTTGTATTCTATATGACCCATAATCACTAAATTCCCGCCTTTGTCCGCCGGCTTGATTATTATCGAGGTGTCTTTTTCAAGCACCCGAAGAGCCTCCATCTCAGGGCCAGAAAGATTGTGAAAATATGGTGAGTTAGCGGGTAATCTTTCAATTTCCTCTGTGGTCATTTGTAAAAATATTTCTATGTGATCGTAGTTCATAGGAGGTGCAGGTTTCTTACTTTTCGGTCGAAGATTAGTAAATGGACCCTGACCTGGTGTCCGTGTGCCTTCCTCCATTAGATCACAGAGGATTTTGAAATCCGCATAGTCACTTTCCTGTAGGCCCAATTGTTCACAAGTGGCTTTGGTATTGTTCTTCATAAATTTATGCCATTTGAGTTTCCTTGAGAATAAATTTAAGTCCTTGGTCCACACAAATGGATCAAACCTAGTAGTGGGGACGAAGGATAAGCCCCTCTTAAGAATACTCTCTTCGATGGCACTAAGGGTCCGTGAGGAGAGGTTGATGATCTGTAATTCATCAACGGCCTTCCTAGTTACCTTCCCTAGACACGATTGCGAAGATCGTAGGGCCCCCCCCTGGCTAAAAAATTCCCCTGTGATGTGAGAGAGGGAATAGAAGCAGAGGAGGAAGAAGAGGACTGAGAGGGTATCTGGGGTGGGTAGTCGCCCCCTTTTCCCCCTTTGTTGTCTGATTTTGCCCATTTTCTGTTATTGTAGCGGCCTCTTCCACCTCTTCTTTGACCTCTATAATTGCCTCTTCCCCTATTTTGTGGGGGTTCCAAGTCAGAGAACTCCTGCTCGGATGAAGAGACCTCAGTCTCCGAGGGGGGTTGGGATCCCCCAGTGAACTGGTAGGCCCTATTTTCCTTGAACTCTTTTAGGTCCTTGTTGAATTGCCTATGTTTCCTCTCTTTGATAAGACCCTGGAACCGTTCAACTGCCGTCTGCAAGGATGCCTCCCTTCTATTGAAGTCTGGGTCTGTCTTATAGGAAATAGCCAACTCAACAAGGCCTTTAAGTTTCTCTGAGGATCTCTCAAAGTACAAACGTTCCTCTGTCAACAGAATGTTCATTAATCTAAGTGAGCTGTTCGTCAGCTCCTATTCCCATAGGGTAAGTAAACCAGGTGACCGTACCCTCTCTGCTGGTGTAATCCTTATCCGTAGTTCTTGAGGGACAATCCGGTACTCAAGGTAACTTTCGATGGACTTAATCTCCCACCACGATTTTATGTTATTTTTGTATTCCTCATAAAGGTCTGTAAATGTGAGTTTACAAGTTAATGAATTGGATAGGCCCGGCAACTCCTTATCAGAAAAAATATCCCTAGCCTCTTTAACAAGATCCTCGGTATATAATGTACCGGATAGAAAACTAGCCATGAGGGCAGTTAGTCACTTGTTCCCCTGTGACATTTGGGAATGCTCTCAGTAGCGCGTCTACCAATGTGCGCTTGTACTCGCACATCTTCCTATCACGCTCCAGTGCAGGAAGTAAGGTGGGCACATTGTCTTTGTACCGGGGATCCAGCAGGGTGACAACCCAGTAGTCTGCACACGTTAAAATGTGGGCAACTCTGCTGTCGTTGCGCAGGCACTGCAGCATGTAGTCGCTCATGTGTGCCAGGCTGCCCAGAGGTAAGGACAAGCTGTCCTCTGTGGGAGGCGTAACGTCATCGTCCTGCGTTTCCCCCCAGCCACGCACCAGTGATGGGCCCAAGCTGCGTTGGGTGCCACCCCGCTGTGAACATGCTTCATCCTCATCCTCCTCCACCTCCTCCTCATCCTCGTCCTCCTCGTCCTCCAGTAGTGGGCCCTGGCTGGCCACATTTGTACCTGGCCTCTGCTGTTGCAAAAAAACCTCCCTCTGAGTCACTTCGAAGAGACTGGCCTGAAAGTGCTAAAAATGACCCCTCTTCCGCCTCCTCCTGGGCCACCTCCTCTTCCATCATCGCCCTAAGTGTTTTCTCAAGGAGACATAGAAGTGGTATTGTAACGCTGATAACGGCGTCATCGCCACTGGCCATGTTGGTGGAGTACTCGAAACAGCGCAACAGGGCACACAGGTCTCGCATGGAGGCCCAGTCATTGGTGGTGAAGTGGTGCTGTTCCGCAGTGCGACTGACCTGTGCGTGCTGCAGCTGAAACTCCACTATGGCCTGCTGCTGCTCGCACAGTCTGTCCCGCATGTTCAAGGTGGAGTTCCACCTGGTGGGCACGTTGCATATAAGGCAGTGAGCGGGAAGGCCGAAGTTACGCTGTAGCGCAGACAGGCGAGCAGCGGCAGGATGTGAACGCCGGAAGCGCAAACAGACGGCCCGCACTTTATGCAGCAGCTCTGACATGTCGGGGTAGTTGTGAATGAACTTCTGCACCACCAAATTCAGCACATGCGCCAGGCAAGGGATGTGCGTCAAACTGGCTAGTCCCAGAGCTGCAACGAGATTTCGCCCATTATCGCACACCACCAGGCCAAGCTTGAGGCTCACCGGCAGCAACCACTCGTCGGTCTGTTGTTCTATACCCCGCCACAACTCCTGTGCGGTGTGGGGCCTGTCCTCCAAACATATGAGTTTCAGAATGGCCTGCTGACGTTTACCCCGGGCTGTGCTGAAGTTGGTGGTGAAAGTGTGTGGCTGACTGGATGAGCAGGTGGAAGAAGAGGAGGAGGAAGCCGAGTAGGAGGAGGAGGCAACAGGAGGCAAAGAATGTTGTCCAGCGATCCTTGGCGGCGGAAGGACGTGCGCCAAACAGCTCTCCGTCTGGGGCCCAGCCGCCGCTACATTTACCCAGTGTGCAGTTAGGGAGATATAGCGTCCCTGGCCGTGCTTACTGGTCCACGTATCTGTGGTTAGGTGGACCTTGCAACAGATGGCGTTGCACAGTGCACACTTGATTTTATCGGATACTTGGTTGTGCAGGGAAGGCACGGCTCTCTTGGAGAAGTAGTGGCGGCTGGGAACAACATACTGTGGGACAGCAAGCGACATGAGCTGTTTGAAGCTGTCTGTGTCCACTAGCCTGAATGACAGCATTTCATAGGCCAGTAGTTTAGAAATGCTGGCATTCACGGCCAGGGATCGAGGGTGGCTAGGTGGGAATTTACGCTTTCTCTCAAATGTTAGTGAGATGGAGAGCTGAACGCTGCAGTGTGACATGGTTGAGATGCTTGGTGACGGAGGTGGTGGTGTTGGTGGTACATCCCCTGTTTGCTGGGCGGCAGATGCCAACGTTCCTCCAGAGGTGGAGGAAGAGGCCGAGGCGGCAGCAGCAGAAGAGGTAGCAGGGGGAGCCTGAATGAGTTCCTTGTTTTTAAGGTGTTTACTCCACTGCAGTTCATGCTTTGCATGCAGGTGCCTGGTCATGCAGGTTGTGCTAAGGTTCAGAACGTTAATGCCTCGCTTCAGGCTCTGATGGCACAGCGTGCAAACTACTCGGGTCTTGTCATCAGCACATTGTTTGAAGAAGTGCCATGCCAGGGAACTCCTTGAAGCTGCCTTTGGGGTGCTCGGTCCCAGATGGCGGCGGTCAGTAGCAGGCGGAGTCTCTTGGCGGCGGGTGTTCTGCTTTTGCCCACTGCTCCCTCTTTTGCTACGCTGTTGGCTCGGTCTCACCACTGCCTCTTCCTCCGAACTGTGAAAGTCAGTGGCACGACCTTCATTCCATGTGGGGTCTAGGACCTCATCGTCCCCTGCATCGTCTTTATCCCTGACCTCCTGTTCAGTCTGCACACTGCAGAAAGACGCAGCAGTTGGCACCTGTGTTTCGTCATCATCAGAGACGTGCTGAGGTGGTATTCCCATGTCCTCATCATCAGGAAACATAAGTGGTTGTGCGTCAGTGCATTCTATGTCTTTCACCGCTGGGGAAGGGCTAGGTGGATGCCCTTGGGAAACCCTGCCAGCAGAGTCTTCAAACAACATAAGATACTGCTGCATAACTTGAGGCTCAGACAGTTTCCCTGATATGCATGGGGGTGATGTGACAGACTGATGGGCTTGGTTTTCAGGCGCCATCTGTGCGCTTTCTGCAGAAGACTGAGTGGGAGATAATGTGAACGTGCTGGATCCACTGTCGGCCACCCAATTGACTAATGCCTGTACCTGCTCATGCCTTACCATCCTTAGAACGGCATTGGGCCCCACCAAATATCGCTGTAAATTCTGGCGGCTACTGGGACCTGAGGTAGTTGGTTCACTACGACATGTGGCTGTGGCAGAACGGCCACGTCCTCTCCCAGCACCAGAGGGTCCACTAACACCACCACGACCATGTCCGCGTCCCTTACTAGATGTTTTCCTCATTGTTACTGTTCACCACAATAAGAAAAAAATTATTTGGCCCAATGTATTGAATTCAAATTCAGGCCTTTTTTTACAGACACCTAACACTATCTGGCTATCTATTTAGGTACCGTATTACACTAATACAGACACAGCAGTAATGACAGATTTAGCTGAATATAAATTGTAGGCCTAGTATTTAGGCCCTGGATGACAGGTATACGTTTACGGACAGAATTAGACTTGGGAATGCACGGTAGCGTGTGAAGTTATTGAGGATGACCCTATCCGCACCTTTAATCTAATATACCCTTTTATGGATAGATTTAAAGTTGGCCTGATACAGCAGAAACCACTGATTTAGGGAATTGCTAAGTTGGGAATTGTATTTCAACCCAGAACAAAAACTGTGCTTTGACGGACACCAAATAACTTGACCAGCCACAGCAATAATGACAGATTTAGCTGAATATAAATTGTAGGCATAGTATTTAGGCGCTGGATGACAGGTATACGTTTACGGACAGAATTAGACTTGGAAATGCACGGTAGTGTGTGAAGTTATTGAGGATGACCCTATCCACACCTTCAATCTAATATACCCTTTTATGGATAGATTTAAAGTTGGCCTGATACAGCAGAAACCACTGATTTAGGGAATTACTAAGTTGGGAATTGTATTTCAACCCAGAACTAAAAATGTGCTTTAACGGACACCAAATAATTTGACCAGCCACAGCAATAATGATAGATTTAGCTGAATATAAATTGTAGGCCTAGTATTTAGGCGCTGGATGACAGGTATACGTTTACAGACAGAATTAGACTTGGAAATGCACGGTAGCGTGTGAAGATATTGAGGGTGACACTATCCACACCTTCAATCTAATATACCCTTTTATGGATAGATTTAAAGTTGGCCTGATACAGCAGAAACCACTAATTTAGGGAATTGCTAAGTTGGGAATTGTATTTCAACCCAGAACAAAAACTGTGCTTTGACGGACACCAAATAACTTGACCAGCCACAGCAATAATGACAGATTTAGCTGAATATAAATTGTAGGCCTAGTATTTAGGCGCTGGATGACAGGTATACGTTTACGGACAGAATTAGACTTGGAAATGCACGGTAGCATGTGAAGTTATGGAGAATGACCCTATCCGCATCTTCAATCTAATATACCCTTTTATGAATAGATTTAAAGTTGGCCTGATACAGCAGAAACCACTAATTTAGGGAATTGCTAAGTTGGGAATTGTATTTCAACCCAGAACAAAAACTGTGCTTTAACGGACACCAAATAACTTGACCAGCCACAGCAATAATGACAGATTTAGCTGAATATAAATTGTAGGCCTAGTATTTAGGCGCTGGATGACAGGTATACGTTTACGGACAGAATTAGACTTGGGAATGCACGGTAGCGTGTGAAGTTATTGAGGATGACCCTATCAGCACCTTTAATCTAATATACCCTTTTATGGATCGATTTAAAGTTGGCCTGATACAGCAGAAACCACTGATTTAGGGAATTGCTAAGTTGGGAATTGTATTTCAACCCAGAACAAAAATATATCCTTTGCCAGACAGCAGACAGTATTACAATTGGCTAGCCACAGCTGAAACACCAGATTTAGGGTACTGCTATTTTGGCAATTGTATTTCACCCCTCAATAAAATAGCAAGCACAGCCAAGCCCCTGATGTAGGATATAGCAAAAAAAAAACACACTATTGATGGTTAAATGGACTTGGTGGCAGCTTGTGCTGGCGCACCACAAGACACAAAATGGCCGCCGATCACCCCAGAAAAAAGTGACTGAAAAACGCTCTGGGCAGCCTAAAAACAGTGAGCAATTAAATAGCAGAAGATAAATGATTCACAGCTGTAGATCGATCACTTCATTAAGTGTTTTTGCTGAGTAAATCCCTGTCCAGTGCCTAATCTCACCCTAACAGCAGCTGCATCCTCTCCCTACACTGATCAGAGCAGAGTGACGAGCGGCGCTACGTGACTCCAGCTTAAATAGAGGCTGGGTCACATGCTGCACTAGCCAATCACAGCCATGCCAATAGTAGGCATGGCTGTGATGGCCTCTCGGGGCAAGTAGTATGGCGCTCGTTGATTGGCTGCTTTGCAGCCTTTCAAAGAGCGCCAAGAAAGCGACGAACACCGAACCCGAACCCGGACTTTTACAAAAATGTTTGGGTTCGGGTCCATGTCACGGACACCCCAAAATTCGGTACGAACCCGAACTATACAGTTCGAGTTCGCTCATCCCTAGTTTTGGAATCAATAAAATGACAACAGTGCCCACATTTATGCACCTGCCTAATTTTGTTTAACCCCTTCCCGAGCGCAATCTGTATATATACGTGATAGCTGCACATACCCCGTGCAGCTACCACGTATATAAACGTTCTGGCAGCTCTTTAATCCAAGCGCTGCAAAGCGCTTGGATTAAAGCTTCTGCCCCTGCACTGTATGCTGTCACGGACAGCATACAGTGCAGTAATGCCGGCAAGGGACCAATCAGAGTGGCCCCTTGCCGGCAATCGATCCGATTGGTTAGTCTGTGCAGACTAACCAATCGGATCGCGGCAGTGAAAAAATGCCGGTTTCAGGCTCTGATCTGCGCTCTGCAGATCAGAGCCTGAAATCACAGTGTCCTCGTGCCCACCCCCCCCACCCCCGATCTGTGCCAGCCCCCCCGATCTGTGCCCCCTCCATCTGTGCCCCATCTTGTGTCCACAGTGCCCCTCCTTGAGTCCGCCCCCTCCATTCCTCCTGCTGCTGGCCATGACACCCTCCCTCCCCACTCCTTCCAGCGCTGCCCCCCGCTCGGTCTGCCCCCCTGCTGTGTTTGATGGCGGCGGCTCCATTCCTGAGCCGCCGCCATCATCAGAGTGTCAGCTCTATGCTGACACTCTGCTGTAACCCCATAGATGCCGCGGCAGCGGCATCCATGGAGTTAATAGAGGGAGGGGGCTCCCTCTCTCCACCATCGGGGCTGCTGTGCTGTTGCCACCTACAGGGAATCTGATTGTATTACACTTTGCAATGCAAGAGCATTGCAAAGTATAGTACAGCCCCACTGGATCTTCAAGATCCAAGAGGGACTTGATAAAAAAAAATGTGAAAAAAAAATAAAAGTTAAAATAAATAAATAAAAATGTAAAATTAAAAAAATAAATTGCCTTTTCCTTTAAAAAATAAAAAAACTACACATATTAGGTATCACCACGTCCATAACGACCGTCTCTATAAAAATATCACATGATAGACCCCGTCCGATAAACACCATAAAAAATTAAATAAAAACTGTGTAAAAAAAGCCATTTTTGTCACCTTACATCACAAAAAGTGCAACAGCAAGCGATCAAAAAGGCATATGACCCCCAAAATAGTACCAATCAAACCATCACCTCGTCCCGCAAAATATGATACCCTATTTAAGACAATCGCCCAAAAAATTAAAAAGCTATGGCTCTCAGACTATAGAGACACTAAAACTTCATTTTTTTGGTTTCAGAAATGCTATTATTGTGTAAAACTTAAATAAATAAGAAAAAGTATACATATTAGGTATTGCCACGTCTGTAACGATCTTCTCTATAAAACTATCACATGACCTAACTCCTCAGATGAACGCTGTAAAAATAAATAAATGAAAACTGTTCCAAAACAGACAATTTTTGGGTCACCTTGCCCCATAAAGTGTAAAAATGAATGATCAAAAAATCCTATATACCCAAAAATAGTACCAATAAAAACCTCAACACTTTCTGCAAATAACGAGCCCCTGCACAAAACGATCAGCAGAAAAATAAAAAACATATGGCGTTCAGAAAACCAATCCAGCACAATCTGCCTTCCAAAAACCGTATGGCATTCCTTTCCTTCCTGCCGTGTGCCCGTACAGCAGTTTACGACCACATGTGGGGTGTTTATGTAAACTGCGGAATCAGGGTAATAAATATTGAGTTTTGTTTGGCTGTTAACCCTCAATGTGTTAAAGATTTTTTTTTTATAAAATGGAAAATCTGCCCAAAAAGTTAAATTTAGAAATTTCATCTCCATTTTCCTTTAATTCTTGTGGAACGCCTAAAGGGTTAACAAAGTTTGTAAAATCAGTTTTGAGTAACTTGAGGGGTGTAGTTTCTACAATGGGGTCATTTATGGGTGTTTCCACTATGTAAGCCCCACAAAGTGACTTCAGACCTGAACTGGTCCTTAAAAAGTGGGTTTTGGAAATATTCTTAAAAATTGTAAGAATTGCTTCTAAACTTCTAAGCCTTCTAATGTCCTAAACAAATAAAATGACATTTCCAAAATTATGCCAACATAAAGTAGACATATGGGGAATGTTAAGTAATAAATATTTTATTAGGTATGACTTTCTGTTTTAGAAGCAGAGAAATAGAAATTTGGAAAATTGTGAATTTTTCCATATTTTTGGTAAATTTGGGATTTTTTCATAAATAAAGGTGAAATATATTGACTCAAATATATGACTATCATGAAGTACAATGTGTCACGAGAAAACAATCTCAGAATGGCATGGATAAGTAAAAGTGTTCCAAAGCTATTACCACATAAAGTGACGCATGTCAGATTTGTAAATTTTGACCTGGACACTGGGGCATCAATGACCCTTGGTCATGAAAGGGTTAAACAATTATAGCACACTTTCTGTAAATCCAATAAACTTCATTTGACTTCTCAAATATCACTGTGTGTGTCTCCTATATGATATATTTAACCACTTCAGCCCCGCTAGGTGAAACCCCCTTCATGACCAGAGCACTTTTTACACTTCGGCACTACACTCCTTTCACCGTTTATCGCTCGGTCATGCAACTTACCACCCAAATGAATTTTACCTCCTTTTCTTCTCACTAATGGAGCTTTCATTTGGTGGTATTTTATTGCTGCTGACATTTTTACTTTTTTTGTTATTAATCAAAATGTAACGATTTTTTTGCAAAAAAATGACATTTTTCACTTTCAGCTGTAAAATTTTGCAAAAAAAACGACATCCATATATACATTTTTTGCCAAATTTACTGTTCTACATGTCTTTGATAAAAAAAAAATGTTTGGGCAAAAAAAAAAAATGGTTTGGGTAAAAGTTATAGCATTTACAAACTATGGTACAAAAATGAGAATTTCCGCTTTTTGAAACAGCTCTGACTTTCTGAGCACCTGTCATGATTCCTGAGGTTCTACAATGCCCAAACAGTAGAAAACCCCCACAAATGACCCCATTTCGGAAAATAGACACCCTAAGGTATTCGCTGATGGGCATAGTGAGTTCATAGAACTTTTTATTTTTTGTCACAAGTTAGCGGAAAATGATGATGATTTTATTTTTTTATTTTTTCTTACAAAGTCTCATATTCCACTAACTTGCGACAAAAAATAAAAAATTCTAGGAACTCACCATGCCCCTCACAGAATACCTTGGGGTGTCTTCTTTCCAAAATGGGGTCACTTGTGGGGTAGTTATACTGTCCTGGCAATTTAGGGGCCCAAATGTGTGAGAAGAACTTTGCAATCAAAATGTGTAAAAAATGACCGGTGAAATCCAAAAGGTGCACTTTGGAATATGTGCCCCTTTGCCCACCTTGGCAGCAAAAAAGTGTGACACATCTGGTATCGCCGTACTCAGGAGAAGTTGGGGAATGTGTTTTGGGGTGTCATTTTACATATACCCATGCTGGGTGAGAAAAATATCTTGGTCAAATGCCAACTTTGTATAAAAAAAATGGGAAAAGTTGTCTTTTGCCAAGATATTTCTCTCATCCAGCATGGGTATATGTAAAATGACACCCCAAAACACATTCCCCAACTTCTCCTGAGTACGGCGATACCAGATGTGTCACACTTTTTTGCTGCCAAGGTGGGCAAAGGGGCACATATTCCAAAGTGCACCTTTCAGATTTTGCAGGCCATTTTTTACACATTTTGATTGCAAGGTACTTCTCACACATTTGGGCCCCTAAATTGCCAGGGCAGTATAACTACCCCACAAGTGACCCCATTTTGGAAAGAAGACACCCCAAGGTATTCCGTGAGGGGCATGGCGAGTTCCTAGAATTTTTTATTTTTTGTCGCAAGTTAGTGGAATATGAGACTTTGTAAGGAAAAAAGAAAAAAAAAGAAAAATCATCATTTTCCGCTAACTTGTGACAAAAAATAAAAAATTCTAGGAACTCGCCGTTCCCCTCACGGAATACCTTGGGGTGTCTTCTTTCCAAAATGGGGTCACTTGTGGCGTAGTTATACTGCCCTGGCAATTTAGGGGCCCAAATGTGTAAGAAGTACCTTGCAATCAAAATGTGTAAAAAATGGCCTGCGAAATCCGAAAGGTGCACTTTGGAATATGTGCCCCTTTGCCCACCTTGGCTGCAAAAAAGTGTCACACATGTGGTATCGCCGTACTCAGGAGAAGTTGGGCAATGTGTTTTGGGGGGTCATTTTACATATACCCATGCTGGGTGAGAGAAATATCTTGGCAAAAGACAACTTTTCCCATTTTTTTATACAAAGTTGGCATTTGACCAAGATATTTTTCTCACCCAGCATGGGTATATGTAAAATGACACCGCAAAACACATTCCCCAACTTCTCCTGAGTACGGCGATACCACATGTGTGACACTTTTTTGCAGCCTAGATGCGCAAAGGGGCCCAAATACCTTTTAGGAGGGCATTTTTAGACATTTGGATCCCAGACTTCTTCTCACACTTTCGGGCCCCTAAAAAGCCAGGGCAGTATAATTACCCCACATGTGACCCCACTTTGGAAAGAAGACACCCCAAGGTATTCAATGAGGGGCATGGCGAGTTCCTAGAATTTTTTTTTTTTTTCATAAGTTAGCGGATATTGATTTTTTTTTTGTTTTTTTTCTCAAAGTCTCACTTTCCGCTAACTTAGGACAAAAATTTCAATCTTTCATGGACTCAATATGCCCCTCACGGAATACCTTGGGGTGTCTTCTTTCCGAAATGGGGTCACATGTGGGGTATTTATACTGCCCTGGCTTTTTAGGGGCCCTAAAGCGTGAGAAGAAGTCTGGAATATAAATGTCTAAAAATGTTTACACATTTGGATTCTGTGAGGGGTATGGTGCGTCCATGTGAGATTTTATTTTTTGACACAAGTTAGTAGAATATGAGACTTTGTAAGAAAAAACAAAAACAAACAAAAAATTTCCGCTAACTTGTGCCAAAAAAAATGTCTGAAGGGAGCCTTACCAGGGGGGGGGGGGGGGGGGGGTGATCAATGACAGGGGGGTGATCAATGACAGGGGGGTGATCAATGACAGGGGGGTGATCACCCATATAGACTCCCTGATCACCCCCCTGTCACTGATCACCCCCCCTGTAAGGCTCCATTCAGACATCCGCATGATTTTTACGGATCCATGGATACATGGATCGGATCCACAAAACACATGCGGACGTCTGAATGGAGCCTTACAGGGGGGTTATCAATGACAGGGGGTGATCAGGGTGATCACCCCCCTGTCACTGATCACCCCCCCTGTAAGGCTCCATTCAGACATCCGCATGATTTTTTACGGATCCATGGATACATGGATCGGATCCACAAAACACATGCGGACGTCTGAATGGAGCCTTACAGGGGGGTTATCAATGACAGGGGGTGATCAGGGTGATCACCCCCCTGTCAATGATCACCCCCCCTGTAAGGCTCCATTCAGACATCCGCATGATTTTTTACGGATCCATGGATACATGGATCGGATCCACAAAACACATGCGGACGTCTGAATGGAGCCTTACAGGGGGGTTATCAATGACAGGGGGTGATCAGGGTGATCACCACCCCCCTGTCAATGATCACCCCCCCTGTAAGGCTCCATTCAGACATCCGCATGATTTTTTACGGATCCATGGATACATGGATCGGATCCACAAAACACATGCGGACGTCTGAATGGAGCCTTACAGGGGGGTTATCAATGACAGGGGGTGATCAGGGTGATCACCCCCCTGTCAATGATCACCCCCCCTGTAAGGCTCCATTCAGACATCCGCATGATTTTTTACGGATACATGGATACATGGATCGGATCCACAAAAACACATGCGGACGTCTGAATGGAGCCTTACAGGGGGGTTATCAATGACAGGGGGTGATCAGGGTGATCACCCCCCTGTCACTGATCACCCCCCCTGTAAGGCTCCATTCAGACATCCGCATGATTTTTTACGGATCCATGGATACATGGATCGGATCCACAAAACACATGCGGACGTCTGAATGGAGCCTTACAGGGGGGTTATCAATGACAGGGGGTGATCAGGGTGATCACCCCCCTGTCACTGATCACCCCCCCTGTAAGGCTCCATTCAGACATCCGCATGTGTTTTGCGGATCCGATCCATGTATCCGTAAAAATCATGCGGACGTCTGAATGGAGCCTTACAGGGGGGTGATCAATGACAGGGGGGTGATCAATGACAGGGGGGTGATCAGGGAGTGTATATGGGTGATCACCCGCCTGTCATTGATCACCCCCCTGTAAGGCTCCATTCAGACGTCCGCATGATTTTTACGGATCCATGGATACATGGATCGGATCCACAAAACACATGCAGACGTCTGAATGGAGCCTTACAGGGGGGTTATCAATGACAGGGGGTGATCAGGGTGATCACCACCCCCCTGTCAATGATCACCCCCCCTGTAAGGCTCCATTCAGACATCCGCATGATTTTTTACGGATCCATGGATACATGGATCGGATCCACAAAAACACATGCGGACGTCTGAATGGAGCCTTACAGGGGGGTTATCAATGACAGGGGGTGATCAGGGTGATCACCCCCCTGTCACTGATCACCCCCCCTGTAAGGCTCCATTCAGACATCCGCATGATTTTTTACGGATCCATGGATACATGGATCGGATCCACAAAAACACATGCGGACGTCTGAATGGAGCCTTACAGGGGGGTTATCAATGACAGGGGGTGATCAGGGTGATCACCCCCCTGTCACTGATCACCCCCCCTGTAAGGCTCCATTCAGACATCCGCATGATTTTTTACGGATCCATGGATACATGGATCGGATCCACAAAACACATGCGGACGTCTGAATGGAGCCTTACAGGGGGGTTATCAATGACAGGGGGTGATCAGGGTGATCACCCCCCTGTCAATGATCACCCCCCCTGTAAGTCTCCATTCAGACATCCGCATGATTTTTTACGGATCCATGGATACATGGATCAGATCCACAAAAACACATGCAGACGTCTGAATGGAGCCTTACAGGGGGGTTATCAATGACAGGGGGTGATCAGGGTGATCACCCCCCTGTCACTGATCACCCCCCCTGTAAGGCTCCATTCAGACATCCGCATGATTTTTTACGGATCCATGGATACATGGATCGGATCCACAAAACACATGCGGACGTCTGAAT
Organism: Bufo gargarizans; assembly: GCF_014858855.1. Taxonomy (NCBI): domain Eukaryota; kingdom Metazoa; phylum Chordata; class Amphibia; order Anura; family Bufonidae; genus Bufo; species Bufo gargarizans. The sequence continues at coordinate 362,329,587 of NC_058080.1, read as the reverse complement.
GGAGCCTTACAGGGGGGTTATCAATGACAGGGGGTGATCAGGGTGATCACCCCCCTGTCACTGATCACCCCCCCTGTAAGGCTCCATTCAGACATCCGCATGTGTTTTGCGGATCCGATCCATGTATCCATGGATCCGTAAAAATCATGCGGACGTCTGAATGGAGCCTTACAGGGGGGTGATCAATGACAGGGGGGTGATCAATGACAGGGGGGTGATCAGGGAGTGTATATGGGTGATCACCCCCCTGTCATTGATCACCCCCCTGTAAGGCTCCATTCAGACGTCCGCATGATTTTTACGGATCCATGGATACATGGATCGGATCCACAAAACACATGCGGACGTCTGAATGGAGCCTTACAGGGGGGTTATCAATGACAGAGGGGTGATCAGGGAGTGTATATGGGTGATCACCCGCCTGTCATTGATCACCCCCTGTAAGGCTCCATTCAGACGTCCGCATGTGTTTTGCGGATCCGATCCATGTATCCATGGATCCGTAAAAATCATGCGGACGTCTGAATGGAGCCTTACAGGGGGGTGATCAATGACAGGGGGGTGATCAATGACAGGGGGTGATCAGGGAGTGTATATGGGTGATCACCCGCCTGTCATTGATCACCCCCCTGTAAGGCTCCAATCAGACGTCCGTATGCTTTTTGCGGATCCGATCCATGTATCCGTGGATCCGTAAAAATCATATGGACGTCTGAACGGAGCCTGACAGGGGGGTGATCAATGACAGGGCGGTGATCAATGACAGGGGGGTGATCAGGGAGTTTATATGGGGTGATCATGGGTGATCAGGGGTTTATAAGGGGTTAATAAGTGACGGGGGGGTGTAGTGTAGTGTAGTGTGGTGTTTGGTGCTACTGTACTGACCTACCTGAGTCCTCTGGTGATCGATCCTAACAAAAGGGACCACCAGAGGACCAGGTAGGAGGTATATTAGACGCTGTTATGAAAACAGCGTCTAATATACCTGTTAGGGGTTAAAAAATTCGGATCTCCAGCCTGCCAGCGAGCGATCGCCGCTGGCAGGCTGGAGATCCACTCGCTTACCTTCCGTTCCTGTGAGCGCGCGCGCCTGTGCGCGCGCGTTCACAGGAAATCTCGGCTCTCGCGGGAGGACGCGTATATGCGTCCACCCAGAAGAGCAGGACCGCCGGCAGGACGCAATCCTGCGTACGGCGGTCCTGAGGAGGTTAAAGGATAACTGTCACACTTAGACCCTAATCTCAATTTTCATATATGTAGTTACTAATAACATGATATTCCAGAATCAGTTACTATTAGACTGACTTACCCCATATTTAATAAGATTCAGCCCTTAGCAACCAGTCTGCATAAAACTGCAATTTCACTATTCAGTTAAGATGGCCGCCACTGCCCTCACCCTGAGGCTAATCCCGCCTGCCCTCACTAGCCAGTAACAATAGCCCCCCAAAAGTGTCAGTAACCAGAGCCCTCCCCCCTAAAGGGTTAATCTCCTGCAGCACAAAGGGGTCCTCTTACCACATGTTGCTTTCATTTATACACTGAGCAGATCGCAGATCTCCCTTCCCTGGTCTGCTCTGCTCCAACTCTGCATTGTCCCAGTCTGCTGAGTGAGGGAGCGTCTGCCAAGCGCAGGGACAGGGAGTAGTGCACACAGCCCAGGCACTGTTATCAGCTGCTGGGGAGGACCTGGCTTTAATCATTTACTTACAGTCCCTGGCTGTCAGTAATCTGACCTTGCACGCAGTGTGCTTCTGCGTCCTCCCTCCTTCAACACATAGACGGACCATGCCTAGCAACCCTATTTTAAGCACAGGTAAAAGTAGGCAGTACAGGGAACTAAACTGTGGAATTAAGGGGTAATTGAATACACAGTGAAAAGTTGAAATAGGGCCACCAAGGAGATATTAATCACCACAATCCAATACTCCCAAAAAAATATGACAGTTATACTTTAACTGACATTTTTTATCGTAACAACCAACGATTTATACAGGAAAATCATGACGATTAACAAGGTTGCCCAAACTTTCGCATCCCACTGTATCTGCCGTTTTCTATCATATTCTCCATGTGCAGGAAGGTAACAGTTCACACTGGGAGGTGCAAGGTATTGAAAAGGTGACTCCTCTACCACTCAAAGTTGGAGATGCACACTGCAGACTATTAAATGCCGAATCTAGATGGATATTCAAAGTGGATACTTGTGTACCTAATGGTCTAAATCGTAAACAAGATTTTATAATACATTATTGATTTTGACCTGTTTTGGTGCACATGTGTTTTTCTTTTTTTTTTTTCCCTATGTATACTGCTGGTTGTGTCTGCTGTATCTGAGGTTAGTGGGGTCATTCACTGAGCGCTGTTAAATTTTTTAGCTAAAGGATAAAAAATAGGCTGGCACACACTATTCGGTGCTGTATGGATTAAACTATTTGCTGTATAAATCTGTTTATTTAAATCCCCCTATAAACATAATTAAAAATAAAATATATACAAATACTTTTGTTAGAATGACATGTACCTATAATCTCACATATATCTTGAATTATAAGAATGGTTAATGGATGCAATAGTAATAGACCTCTTATTTGGATGCAAGTGATATAATAATATGGATTCCTGCATTTAAAGTCTATTATATCACTTGCATCCAAGTCTATTGTATATACGCACAAGTATTTTCTGTCTGGGATTGACCACTCTAGTAGTATAGCGATATCCCATATAGAAAATAAGAGGTCTATTACTATTGCATCCATTAACCATTTGTTTTTATAATTCAAGATATATGTGAGATTATAGGCACATGTCATTCTGACAAACATATTTGTATACATTTTATTTTTAATTATGTTTATAGGGGGATTTAAATAAACAGATTTATACAGCAAATAGTCTTGTATTTACCGTATTTTTCGCCCTATAAGACGCACCGGCCCATAAGACGCACCTAGGTTTTTGGGGAGGAAAATAAGAAAAAAAATTTTTTGAACCAAAAGGTGTGCTGTGTGTTTGGTGGGTTTGGAACTAATGGTGGTCTGTGGATGGCACTATTACTGGGGATCTGTGGATGACTGACACTGTTATGGGGGGGATCTGTGGATGACGGACACTGTTATGGGGGGATCTGTGGATGACGGACACTGTTATGGGGGGATCTGTGGATGACGGACACTGTTATGGAGGGGATCTGTGGATGACGGATACTGTTATGGGGGGGATCTGTGGATGACGGACACTGTTATGGGGGGATCTGTGGATGACGGACACTGTTACGGGGGGGATCTGTGGATGACGGACACTGTTACAGGGGGATCTGTGGCTTGCACTGTTACAGGGGGATCTGTGGCTGGCACTGTTACAGGGGGATCTGTGGCTGGCACTGTTACGGGGGGGATGTGTGGCTGGCACTGTTACAGGGGGGGATCTGCGGATGGCACTGTTATATATGTGCCATCCACAGACCCCCCAGCCCATAACAGTGCCATTCACAGACCCCCCCAGCCCATAACAGTGCCATCCACAGACCCCCCCCCAGCCCATAACTGTGCCATCCACAGATCTCACCCGAAACCCCCCCCCCCGCCGCCGCCGCCGCCAGTATACAAATATAAGATGTTATATTCAATTAATGGTTATTAAACATGCCCCCTCAGTCCTATTACTACCTTACATCCTAATTGCTTGTGTAGAATTCAGGCCGGCCGGCCGGCGCGTCTCTCACTGACGTCACTTGCCTGCGCCGCCTGCTTCATTCATAAAGTAGGCGGCGCAGGCACGTGACAAGAGTTACGCTGCCGCCCGCCCGCCCGGCCTGAATACTACAGATGCGATTAAGATGTAAGATAGTAATAGGACTGAGGGGGGATGTTTAATAACCATTAATTGAATATGAGATCTTATTTTAGTATATCGGAGCGGCGGGGCGGTGCTATAGTACAGTGACTGCACCGCCCCGCCGCTATTGCCAGCCACCAGAGCCTCCTCCCAGTCCCTCCCCGAGTCCCCGCTCGCTCCTACATCGCAGCATGCGATGTAAAACGGCAAGCATTCGCCCCATAAGACGCAGGGCATTTCTCCCCCGTTTTGGGGAAAGAAAAAGTGCGTCTTATGGGGCGAAAAATATGGTAATCCATACAGTACCGGATAGTGTTTGCCAGCCTATTTTTTATCCTTTAGCCCTAGTTCACACAAACTTTTTTTTGCGAGTGTACGGGCCGTTTTTATGTGTTTCGTATACGGTCCGTATACTGAACCATTAATTTCAATGGTTCCGCATTAAAAACGGAATGTGTTCCGTAAGCATCCTGTTTCCGTATTTCCGTTTTTCCGTTCCATACAAATATAGAGCTTGTCCTATATTTGGACGTAAATCACGGGTCATGGCTCCATTAAAGTCAACGAGTCTGCAAAAAAAACGGAATGCATACGGAACACATCTGTATGTCATCCGTTTTTTGCGGATCACGAATTTAGAAATGCTAGGCCCAGCCTACTTTTGCCATGTGTTGTGTGTTTACAAACTTTGCCAAGAGCACATGTGCAGGTGCTGAAACCGGCCCCAGCCTGTCTGCCTTGCAAGATACCAGCATCTCAACATGTGTATGTGGAAAAGTTGATCTTGCTGATCCAGGAACGTCCCCAGCTTTGGGACATTCAAACAGAGGACTATCACGACCGCATCTGCAAGGAGCGGGCGTGGGACGAGGTGACCTGTGACATGTTGCCCAGAGAGTGGGAGAAGGCCAGTTCCTACAAAACGCCGAAAATTAGGTATGAGAACCCATGTTGATGTGTTTTATGTATACAATGCCTATAATGTAATTGTTACTTGTCAAGCAATGGTTTATACTGGAGTATATTAGAGAAGCAGGTAAATCAGTATCTGTTTATTTTAATGGCCACCATGAGGATGTTGTGTACCCCTTGTTTTTTCAATGTGAAAGTGCTCAGCACTATATATTGTTTGATTATTCATCAGCCATGGCCACCAGTGGCTCACCTGCTGTAGTAAAACATCAATTATAACCATGGCCTGCTGCAGTCTGATATATATTTTATGTGTGGACATGCTTTGAGGTATAGATTTTAAACTGCTTTATGGCTTCATATTGTGTATCCCTGTAATGTCAAAATATCAAGTCTGAATAATGTTTAAAGGCCTGTTATGATCACCGGGTTACAACAACCCTGCTATCTAGCAGTGGTGGCCATGCTTGCATATTATTCCAAAATGTTCCGCCGTCTCTGTTGGCTGGGATCACTGAAACTGGGTTAGTTCATCTTTTTTCCTGTACTGGTCAAGCGCAGTCCATGTGGATGGATTAGATAATATTTACAACAATAGAAACAAGAAGTTTGTGAAGTAATGTGAACATAAGGTTATTCAGCCTAGGAACATAGAAAATCTCCTGTATATAGTATACAAAATTAAGGTCTGTTTTTTTCTGGTTTTAATGTAGTAGTAACCATATTTGGTGATGTGATTTTATACATGTGATGACATTTTTTAAATTATAATTGCTGTTATGTTATATTTCTACAGTCCAACGCTTAAAGACTCGCTGGCAGTCGGGATCAGTTCCGCCGGGAACGAATCCATGCCATAGGGAAAAGTGGCGATGGAGGCGTCCGAAAGAAACCCTATATTTATACCCGGCAGTTAGGTTTCTTAAAACCAGTGCTGGACCTTAGGCCGTGAGTATGAAATGTATAGATTATTTTTAATGTTATCTTAGAAATGTCCCCAAATACACTGCCCAGTCCCCCAAAAAAGTCACCACCAAAAATATTTAGTTGGACCGCCTTTAGCTTTGATTACGGCACACATTTGCTGTGGCATTGTTTCGATAACCTTCTGCAATGTCCCAAGATTTATTTCCATCCAGTGTTGCATTAATTTTTCAGCAAGATCTTGTATTGATGATGGTAGATGATTCACTTAAATATGATAATCTTGTAGACGTACTACTCAAAAACTGTTTACTGCCTAGCTAAAGTACGTTAAAAACACTTTATTTAGTAATATTAAAAATGAAACTCCACACTAATAGGCTAGTAAGGCGAACTGGAATTTTTACAGACTATTTATATGCTGATTCCTAGTAACACCCTACTACAAAAACTCCTTTATGTTTAGGAGTATATAAATTAAAGGATAATTCCTCTTGTGACCCTAAGAAAACGTATTGCACTCCATATACGGGTTGTGGACCCCTTAGTAAGTGCTATCTAGGATCTCACACTCAGAGGATTTTTCCCTAACAGGCTCAATATAAAAGCGAGTCAGTCTGCATGTATATCTTGTACTGCAGTCTAATGCTTGACGCGTTTCTCTTCTGACTATTGTCGGTAATTCATCAGGAGCATTAGACCTAGTGTTTGGCAGACGTCATAGATTGCGACCCTGATGGTGGGTTTGCAATGGTTTTGCCAAACACTTTTAGGTCTGCTGACTTAGAGAGACGCTGCACGCTTCTGATATCATACGTGCAGCAGCAAGCCTCCAGGCACTGTAGTGGCCGTAGCGCACGCGAGGCAAGCGCTGTTTAAATGGAGATATCCCCTCCCCTACTGTTGCCAAGCCTCTAACAGGCATCCAATAGGCGTACGATCGCTAGCTGGCCGCACCTATTGCTGTCATCATCACCAGTGGACAGGCAGCCCATTGCACAGCCATACACGTCGACTCCGCCTGCTCCTATCATCATTCGTTGCTATGGCAAGGGGGAGCATATAGTCGTGACGTTTGCTTGAGTCATCATCTGGGCTGGGACATATCATCCATCGGATTACTTCATGTTCAGGTAAAGCCGGTGTATACATAACCGGAACAAGGAAGAAAAGAATTATCTGTCATAAGTGGTTACCAGAGTAAATAATGTAGTAGAATAAAATAAATACAAAAATCAATCCTACTTGAGACACAGAGTATCCCATTGTGTACAGTACATTGAAAGTCCCCATAAGTCGCAGAAACAGTCAGGGGGGTGGCGATGGGCTGTCCCTGAGCCCCTACCTTCGCCAACCTCTACCTGGGCTGGTGGGAAAAAGAGACAGTTTTTAACGATGAGATGGAAGAATGGACCTCATCCATACTATTATGGATGAGGTTCATTGATGATATATTCATCCTATGAAAAGGTACAAAGAAGAAATTCATGGACTTTGTATCGAGGCTGAATATAAATTCCTTGGGCCTCTACTTTACATCTGTAATTGATGATAAGCATATCACTTTTTTGGACCTCGCGATCGAGATTGACCCCTCTGGATATCTTAAAACAAAAGTGTTTCGTAAACCCACGGCCACCAATGCTCTCTTGAGGTGGGAGAGTGGACATCCGTACCCACTCAAGAGGGGTATTCCCAAGGGGCAGTACCTTAGAATGAGACGGAACTGTTCCCAGTGGTCTGACTTTAAGGTATCAGCAGATGACCTTGAAAAACGGTTTGTTGAGAAGGGATAACCTAAACCCGTTTTGAAGGAGGCCTATCAACATGTGGCTGCATGTGATAGGGAACATCTTTTGCATCCTAAAAATAGGACATCTGAGGATTCACAGTTACGCATCATAGGAACATTTGACACGGCGCACAAGGAGATGCGTGCACTGCTGACTGAACACTGGGAGATTCTTAAAACTGACCCAGATGTTGGACACTTAGTGGGTGGGTATCCCATGATCACATACCGCCGTGGTGGAAACATTAAGGATAAGGTGGTCCACAGTGCCTTTAACTCTCTAATGAATGAGACCTGGTTAGCGGCAAACATACCAAATGGCACATATAAATGTGGGAATTGCATAGCCTGCAAAGTGATCTTAAAGGGTACATATTTTACGAGCTCAACCACAGGACATGAGTATAACATCAAATCCTTTATCAACTGCAAGACAGTAGGGGTGGTATACCTTGCGACCTGCATCTGTGGATCACAGTATGTAGGGAAAACTAAGCGTGAATTTAGGAGGCGCATAGGGGAACACCTATTGAAGATCAGAAATTCGGGTGATACACATATTGCGCAACACGTAGCAACTTGCCATCCAAGAACAACAAATTGCTCTAAATTTCAGGGCATCGAACATTGATGATGGTAGAGTCTGACTGCTGCGCAAAGCCTTCTCCAGCACATCCCAAAGATTCACAATGGGGTTAAGGTCTGGACTCTGTGGCGGACAATCCATGTGTGAAAATGATATGTTATGCTCCCTGAACCACTCTTTCACAATTTGAGCCCTGATGAATCCTGGCATTGTCATCTTGGAATATGCCCGTGCCATCAGGGAAGAACAAATCCATTGATGGAATAACCTGGTCATTCAGGATGTTCAGGTAGTCGGCTGACCTCATTCTTGGAGCACATACTGTTGCTGAACCTAGACCTGACCAACTGCAGCAACCCCAGATCATAGCACTGCCCCCACAGGCTTGTACAGTAGGCACTAGGCATGATGGGGGCATCACTTTATCTGCCTCTCTTCTTACCCTGATGCGCCCATCACTCTGAAACAGGGTAAATCTGGACTCATCAGACCACATCACCTTCTTCCATTGCTCCAGTGTCAAATCTTTATGCTCCCTAACAAATTGAAGCCTTTTTTTCTGGTTTGCCTCACTGATTAGTGGTTTTATTACTGGCTACGCAGCTGTTCAGTCCGAATCCCTAGAGTTCCCTTTGCATTGTGCATGTGGAAATGCTCTTACTTTCACTATTAAACATAGCCCTGAGTTCTACTGTTGTTTTTCTTCGATTTGAATTTACCAAACGTTTAAGTGATCGCCAATCACGATTATTCAGGATTTATTTCACGCTAAATTTCTTCCTCGAATACGATGGGTCCCCACTATCCTTCCAGTTTTTAATAATGCATTTGACAGTTCTTAACACAATTTTAGTAGTTTCTACCATTGTTTATCCTGATATGACCTGCACAAATGGCTGACATTATAAACAGGTGAGGATAGCGATAAGGGACAGTAGTCTGTGCAGGTCCATATTACATAATAAGGATCTTCGAACGCCTTTTCACATATTGGTTAGCTATCCTGATAATCAATATGTGACATGTCTACTGGACCCATGTCATCCAGTGTGGTTTGTGAAATGTGCTTATATGTGAATACAATGTATATATATATATATATATATATATATACACCAATGTTATTTACATTCCTCTCTCATTCCACAGCACCGTTGACAGCCTGGAAGAGCAGAGGGGTCATGAGTCGACCACCAGTGAGGAGGAGCGTGTGGCTGCTCCCCAGGATTCCCCTTGTCTGGCCACTGAAGAGCGACAACAATCGCAACAGTTGTATCGGACAGAGAGGGAGGAGTCCTCTGCTCTGGAGGTTACAGCTGAGGTTCAGTCGAGCCCCCAACCTTTATTAGGAAGACCAGCACGGCGGAGAAGGGTCGCACCACAGCCTCCCGAACCTGCCTTAAATACTCAAGCGACTGTAGAAAGTCAGGTGCTCGAGTATTTAAGGCATAGAAGGGCTGAGGGCAAAGAAGAGCGAATGCTCAGTGGCCTAGCACCACTTATGGAACCATTGTCTGCTGAAAAACAAGACATTTTTGTTTCCGTAATGGCTACTGTAGCCAACATTTTAAAAAGCCCTATGGACCCAGTGGAGCTAGTGCAGGCCATCCATAATGTCCATTGCCGTGCTTTAACACTAAGCAGTGGCACACCAGCCCAACCTGGGCCCAGTATGTTATACCAGCATCCCATACAACCAACATATTCCCAGCCCCTATTTTCTCAAGAACCAGATTTTGGCCCTCGCCCCCCTTGTCCTGTACCAAGGATGAGATACCCACCACCCCCTAATGTGGCTGGCCCTAGCACACAGGGTCCTTTTATGCCGGAATTAACCCAACTTTAATTTGTATGTTATGTGTAATTTTTATTTGTATTGCTGAATATTAAACACTTTTATGTTTTACCTGGGAAATGTTAGTTAGAAATATAAAAAAATAATCCAAAAATTTCTAGCCTTTTATTTTCAAACCATCAACATTTTTACAGTATACAACATTGCATGTATTATTTACATCACTACACTCAAAACGCCATACACATCTTTTTAGTGGTGACTCATTACAACTCGGGTTGGCAATATACGTAAAGTCAACGTGGCTCAACCTTCCCCCATCCTGCTGTATAAAAATTACAACTCCAAGCATGCCCTCTAGAATATCAACCCAGACTGGGAATTGTAGTTTGTATACAGTTGCAGGGACACAGGATGGCCAGACCAGCCTAACCAATAAAAAAACATATTCAACATCTATTCTATGTTGCATGTGCTTGAATAATCTCTGAATCCGGGACCTTGGACAGCATCTTGAAGTCTTCTGCATGCCTATGGAAAATAACAAGTTTTGAATAAGTATTGCAACATATGGGTGCGTATGCAATCATAACATAGGTCAGATTAATTTTGGGTTTTTATGAGGTATTAGAGGGTTGTTGTAGACAATCAAATATAAGATTTCTGTAGTCATGAAAATGGCCAAATTTACCAATTTCGACTACACTAATTTTATTTGACAATTCATACAATATAACCCCAGCCCACAAGCCCACGTCAAAGGTCCTCTTTGTCTTGTGAGTCCCTACTCTATCAACATATAACCCCACCACCAAACCAAAAAAAAAATAGGAAAATAAAGTTACTAGGATTACCAGAGTCCAGATTAATTTACACTCTGCCATGAACTACACCCATCTGCCACGGCACTGCTCCCTCAGGACTTGAAAAATATTATTTATAGAGGGCCCGAACTGCAAGGGCTGCAGTTCCAGGTCATCCGTTAAGGGTCTGGTCCAATCCTCCTGATGAAGAAGATGTACCAGATTTCAATTCATCAACTTCTGAGGGACCATCATTAATCCTGACAAAGTTATGCAGGATCACACATGCTTGAAAAACCCAGGTGGCATTCTCAGGTGCCATCTGTAAGGATGACAGGAATACTCTACACTTCTGTGTGAGTATTCCAAACGCGCACTCAACATACCGACGGGCTCTACTCAGCCGATAGTTGAAGATACGTATGCTGTCATCCAGGTTGCGTCTGGGGAAGGGTCGCATGACATGTGGTGCCAAAGCAAACCCTTCATCAGCCACAATTACAAATGGAGCCAGTGGTCCCGCAGAACCTGGTAGCAGTCTGGGCTCTGGTAGGGCAAGCTGGTTGGCTTGAAGTCTCTCACACATTCTGGAAGCACTGAAAATGCGCGCATTTGCAGTGCTGCCATATGCCCCAATATCCACAATTATAAACTTGTAATTACTGTCAGCCAAGGCCATTAGCACGACTGAGAAATACTGTTTATAATTGTAGTACAGGGACCCTGAGTGAGACGGCTTCTTAACACGAATGTGTTTGCCATCCAGTGCCCCAATGCAGTTTGGAAACTGTGCATTACCATAAAAACCCTCAGCAATTCGGATCCAATCCTCAGCCTTGGCCACTGGCATCACCGCTTCCCTGAGTCGCTGCCAAATCACATCACATGTTTGATGAACTATCATAGAAATCGTCGAGACTCCCAGCAGGAACTCAAAATGCAGAGATACAAATGAATTCCCTGTTGGCAAAAATCTGAAAAACAAAAGAAAGATTATATACTATAACAACTACCATTTACAACTAATATAACCAAAGAAGTGGTTGGTCACCCGCTCTGTAAATATGTATAGGTGCTCGACGTCTAGCCTGAATCACCAGTCAGATAAAATGGAAAATAGAAAAATAGTAGTGTAGACGTGCACTCTATATCTACATGTGTCTGTCTCCTAATATAGAGTGCCCGTCTACACTACTATTTCTCTATTTTCCATTTTAAACTTTGGCGCGACACTATCTCACATATAACAACATGATAACATGTAATACTATGCACAGTCTATAACATAAACGATGCATACCTCAACGTAACGATGAGCTGTTCCTCTGGAGAAATGCAGCGCCTCATATTTGAGTCCTGGTGGGTGAGGCCAGGGAGCCGAGTCGCTAGCAACAAGTCAAAGCTGTTCACAGACATACGACAATACCGATGGAATTTATCAGGATGCTGTCGTATAGCCATGTACAGCGTGTGGAAATGACCCTTCCTGTGCCGCTAAAAGACAATAGGGTGAACCCACTGCCTCCTCCTTCTCGGTTCCACGTTCTGCATAGCTGGCTGCGGTTCGAAGTCCCAAGAAAGCAGCCAGCACAAGAGAACCAGTTCCTCCTCAGCCATGATACAGCAGAAAATTGTAACCAGAAACCAATGTCTGCCAAACACAGGATTCCAAATACGCTCTCAATGCTGAAACAAGCTGATGAAAATGGAGTCACAACTATCACATGAGCAAGTTAAATAGGGGGAGTGAAAAAGGGATGTGGCCTAAACTGATGATGTCAAACCTTTTATATTCCGTTTCTGATCCGTAAAAAACTGATTGTAAACTGAAATCATACGGCTATTTTTTGCGGACATACGGAATGGAAATGGAATGGAAACACAACGGAACTCAAAAACGGAACAACGGATCCGTGAAAAACGGACCGCAAAAAACTATAAAAGCCATATGTTCGTGTGAACTAGGCCTTAGCTATATTTTTCTTGACTCTGGGTGTGTCTAAAGGTGTGTGCACCCATTCCTTGCTTGGGTGCAGTTGAGGCACTAGACCTTTATTTTTGTGTTACATTTTTAAATTAATTGAATTCATTTCCGCCCCAACCTCTGATATAAGCAGCACCAGTATTCAAACCACTTTGCTACGACTAAGACCTCATGCACACAACCGTTGTTCTGGTCCACATTCGAGCCGCAGTTTTTGTGGCTCGGATGTGGACCCTATTCACTTCAATGGAGCCACAAAAGATGCGGACAGCACTCCATGTGCTGTCCGCATCCGTTGCTCCGTTCCGTGGCCCTGCAATAAAAAAAATTTACGGACAAGAATAGGCATTTCGACAATGGGCCGCCTGTTCCGTTCCGCAAATTGCGGACTGCAAAAAATTGAACAGTCGTGTGCATGAGGCCTAAGGTTGCTATATACATCCGAAAGCGTCACAGGAGGTGCATTTTTCTTTGCACTACGTGTTTGGCATACCTGGATTTTATGACTATTTCCTGCATACAGCGGGTCCACAATACATGGGCGCCAGCCGTGTGCACCCCGCTTCACAGATGCGGACCCATTCACTTGAACGGGTCCGCAATCCAGGAGATGCAGTGCAGTGCGGAATGAAACACGGATTGGAAGCCCACGGAAGCACTACTGAGTGCTTCTGTGGTGTTTCTGTCCATGACACAACATAAAAATAGAACATGTTCTATTTTTTTACGCTGCGGATGGATCACGGACCCATTCAAGTTAGGTTACGATCCATCCCGATCCCCACACGAATGTTGCCCGTGCATTGGGGACCACACATTGCGGTCAGAATCCCGTACAACGGCCTATATCAGATCTCATTCTCAACTAGTGATCTTAAAAATGCAAATTTTGTACCAAACAAAATTTTCCAGCTGAGTATATTAGATACCAACAATCCTCACAGTCACTACTGCTAGCAAGCAGTAGATAAGCAATTCATTCTTAGGGCTCTTTCACACCTGCGTTCTTTTCTTCCGGCATAGAGTTCCGTCGTCGGGGCTCTATGCCGGAAGAATCCTGATCAGTTTTATCCTAATGCATTCTGAATGGAGAGAAATCCGTTCAGGATGCATCAGGATGTCATCAGTTCAGGACCGGAACGTTTTTTGGCCGGAGAAAATACTGCAGCATGCTGCGCTTTTTGCTCCGGAGAAAAAATCCTGAACACTTGCCGCAAGGCCGGATCCGGAAGTTAATGCCCATTGAAAGGCATTAATCCGGATCCGGCCTTAAGCTAAACGTCGTTTCGGCGCATTACCGGATCCGACGTTTAGCTTTTTCTGAATGGTTACCATGACTGCCAGGACGCTAAAGTCCTGGCAGCCATGGTAAAGTGTAGTGGGGAGCGGGGGAGCAGTATACTTACCGTCCGTGCGGCTCCCGGGGCGCTTCAGAGTGATGTCAGGGCGCCCCACGCGCATGGATGACGTGATCGCATGGCACGTCATCCATGTGCATGGGGCGCTCTGACGTCATTCTGGAGCGCCCCGGGAGCCGCACGGACTGTAAGTATACTGCTCCCCGCTCCCCACTACTACTATGGCAACCAGGACTTTAATAGCGTCCTGGCTGCCATAGTAACACTGAACGCATTTTGAAGACGGATCCGTCTTCAAATGCTTTCAGTTCCCTTGCGTTTTTCCGGATCCGGCATGTAATTCCGGCAAATGGAGTACACGCCGGATCCGGACAACGCAAGTGTGAAAGAGCCCTTAAAAACGATTCTCAGCTAGCCGTGTCCTTCTTAAAACCTAAAATGTCATGTAAATGTTTCTCAAAGTAAATTTTGGTGCGCAATAGTGTATATTAGGCACCACGCCTTTTCTCATGAGGCACTTCCCCTTACCACCAAGCCATACCCCTTTTCGAACACACAGTAAAAAGAATTGTAGAGACCCTATTTGCACCAAATTTCACACTTTTTAGATGGATTTTAGGCACAGACACATTAGTAAATCTGGGCCACAATATCCATGTTATGGTCTCCAAAACTACTATGACAGGTGCCATGCAAACATATTGAGAAAAGCCTGATTTGGATCTATTTGCTTATAACAGATCTCATTCTTTGCAAGTGATCTTAAAAATGCCAATTTTTGTACCAAACAGAATTTTCCAGCAGAGTATATTAGAGGTCAACGATACTGCTGATGACAAGTTGCAAGCAGTAGATTAGCAATTCATTCTTACAAAGATTCTCAGCTCACTGTGTCCTTGTAAAAACCTAAAATGTCAAGTAAATGTTTCACAAAGTAAAACAATAAAACCCCCAATACATCACATAAACCCGTTTCTAATATTATTGCCAAAAGTTGCCTGTCAAAACGTTTAACTGGGTAGTTTTGAGGCCTAGAAGGAAGTGTGTAAAGAAGGCACCTTCTTTGTCCTTGCCTGTTTTTACTTTAAAATATCCTAAAACAAAAAGGGTTGAAACTTTTAATATCAACTGTACAAATCATGCATTATGCAAGCTGCACAAAGAATAAAACATTTGAAAAAGTTGCCTTTGCTTTTTTGTTGTATATCAAGCCCCATACAATGACAGATTGATATGGAAATATTCACAGCCCTCCATCTCTCTTAGAAATGTTTTTTTGAAATAAACATGAACTGAAAACAAAAGCAACAGCTTACTGAGGGCTGTTTGTTTTAAAATAAATGAAGCCCCATCAGTTATGGAATATGAAGAGGTCTCCTGCTTTGCTGTGTGCCTTCAATGTCTCACTTGATCCACATATCAATTCTTCGTAAGGTTCCTTTTCCAGATGTTGGCATTTAATTGTAAATAGGTATTAAAGTCTGAAGTGTCACAGGAATAGAGCTCTTACTGTCATCTGTATTTCTCATCCAATTAGGCACTCAAATCATCATTTTAAAAGGCAATTGAACTCTTTAGTATGGGAGATCTGCCGCACTCCTGGTGTGTCCACATTTTTCTTTTTCTACATGTTTTTTTTTTACATTTTAGGTTGATTTTCCCTGGGCATACATCAAGAAACTGATACAGGATAAATCCCAGCTTATGTTACAGTATTTGCCTCCTTTCTTTTAAAATAGTAAATGGTGCCTCTTAGATTGAATCAAAATTATTCATACCACAGGAAGGCAATAAACATTAGGCACTAAAGATATCGTTTTCCAAGGTAGAAACAGTATGTGATAATGAGGAACAATTTTCTATATTGACATAAAACATCTCAAATTAATACGAGCTCAAAATTCCAAACAGTTTTAAAGTGTATGTTATGTTGTGGATTTACGCAATTTTGTCCCATCCCATAATTTACTATTTCTGTGTTGGCTGCTTGACTGCTTTTAACTCTGCTCCATTTGGTCACATACTGTGTATTATCTGTAACTGCATCTCCATTGTCTAATGGAAGTTTGGGGTAGTCTGAAACCTTCTTCCACTCTCTTCAGAGGCTCAGAGGACAGCGTTCTCTCTGCCCACTCTTCTTTGTAGAATTATTCCAGCTACATTGGAGGGTTTTCCGGTGTGAACATTCAGAGATGAACTTGCGTTTGTACCTCATATTATTACCCCGCTTCATAACTGCTCTTGAGTAGAGTTGAGCGAACACCTGGATGTTCGGGTTCGAGAAGTTCGGCCGAACATCCCGGAAATGTTCGGGTTCGGGATCCGAACCCGATCCGAACTTCGTCCCGAACCCGAACCCCATTGAAGTCAATGGGGACCCGAACTTTTCGGCACTAAAACGGCTGTAAAACAGCCCAGGAAAGGGCTAGAGGGCTGCAAAAGGCAGCAACATGTAGGTAAATCCCCTGCAAACAAATGTGGATAGGGAAATTAATTAAAATAAAAATTAAATAAATAAAAATTAACCAAAATCAATTGGAGAGAGGTTCCATAGCAGAGAATCTGGCTTCCCGTCACCCACCACTGGAACAGTCCATTCTCAGATATTTAGGCCCCGGCACCCAGGCAGAGGAGAGAGGTCCCGTAACAGACAATCTGGCTTCATGTCAGCAGAGAATCAGTCTTCATGTCATAGCAGAGAATCAGGCTTCACGTCACCCACCACTGCAACAGTCCATTTTCATAAATTTAGGCCCAGCACCCAGGCAGAGGAGAGAGGTCCCGTAACAGACAATCTGGCTTTATGTCAGCAGAGAATCAGTCTTCATATCATAGCAGAGAATCTGGCTTCCCGTTACCCACCACTGGAACAGTCCATTCTCAGATATTTAGGCCCCGGCACCCAGGCAGAGGAGAGAGGTCCCGTAACAGACAATCTGGCTTCATGTCAGCAGAGAATCAGTCTTCATATCATAGCAGAGAATCAGGCTTCACGTCAGCCACCACTGCAACAGTCCATTGTCATAAATTCAGGCCCAGCACCCAGGCAGAGGAGAGAGGTCCCGTAACAGACAATCTGGCTTCATGTCAGCAGAGAATCAGTCTGCATGTCATAGCAGAGAATGAGGCTTCACGTCACCCACCACTGCAACAGTCCATTTTCATAAATTTAGGCCCAGCACCCAGGCAGAGGAGAGAGGTCCCGTAACAGAGGATCTGGCTTCATGTCACCAGAGAATCAGTCTGCATGTCATAGCAGAGAATCAGGCTTCACGTCACCCACCACTGCAACAGTCCATTTTCATAAATTTAGGCCCAGCACCCAGGCAGAGGAGAGAGGTCCCGTAACAGAGGATCTGGCTTCATGTCACCAGAGAATCAGTCTGCATGTCATAGCAGAGAATCAGGCTTCACGTCAGCCACCACTGCAACAATCCATTGGCATATATTTAGGCCTAGCACACAGGCAGAGGAGAGAGGTCCCGTAACAGACAATCTGGCTTCATGTCAGCAGAGAATCAGTCTTCATATCATAGCAGAGAATCAGGCTTCACGTCAGCCACCAATGCAACAGTCCATTGTCAGATATTTAGGCCCAGCACCCAGGCAGAGGAGAGAGGTCCCGTAACAGAGGATCTGGCTTCATGTCAGCAGAGAATCAGTCTTCATGTCATAGCAGAGAATGAGGCTTCACGTCACCCACCACTGCAACAGTCCATTTTCATAAATTTAGGCCCAGCACCCAGGCAGAGGAGAGAGGTCCCGTAACAGAGGATCTGGCTTCATGTCAGCAGAGAATCAGTCTTCATGTCATAGCAGAGAATCAGGCTTCACGTCACCCACCACTGTAAGAGTCCATTTTCATAAATTTAGGCCCAGCACCCAGGCAGAGGAGAGAGGTCCCGTAACAGACAATCTGGCTTCATGTCAGCAGAGAATTAGTCTGCATGTCATAGCAGAGAATCAGGCTTCACGTCAGCCACCACTGCAACAATCCATTGGCATATATTTAGGCCTAGCACACAGGCAGAGGAGAGAGGTCCCGTAACAGACAATCTGGCTTCATGTCAGCAGAGAATCAGTCTTCATATCATAGCAGAGAATCAGGCTTCACGTCAGCCACCAATGCAACAGTCCATTGTCAGATATTTAGGCCCAGCACCCAGGCAGAGGAGAGAGGTCCCGTAACAGACAATCTGGCTTCATGTCAGCAGAGAATCAGTCTGCATGTCATAGCAGAGAATGAGGCTTCACGTCACCCACCACTGCAACAGTCCATTTTCATAAATTTAGGCCCAGCACCCAGGCAGAGGAGAGAGGTCCCGCAACAGAGGATCTGGCTTCATGTCAGCAGAGAATCAGTCTGCATGTCATAGCAGAGAATCAGGCTTCACGTCAGCCACCAATGCAACAGTCCATTGTCAGATATTTAGGCCCAGCACCCAGGCAGAGGAGAGAGGTCCCGTAACAGACAATCTGGCTTCATGTCAGCAGAGAATCAGTCTGCATGTCATAGCAGAGAATGAGGCTTCACGTCACCCACCACTGCAACAGTCCATTTTCATAAATTTAGGCCCAGCACCCAGGCAGAGGAGAGAGGTCCCGCAACAGAGGATCTGGCTTCATGTCAGCAGAGAATCAGTCTGCATGTCATAGCAGAGAATCAGGCTTCACGTCAGCCACCACTGCAACAGTCCATTGTCATAAATTCAGGCCCAGCACCCAGGCAGAGGAGAGAGGTCCCGTAACAGACAATCTGGCTTCATGTCACCAGAGAATCAGTCTGCATGTCATAGCAGAGAATGAGGCTTCACGTCAGCCACCACTGCAACAATCCATTGGCATATATTTAGGCCTAGCACACAGGCAGAGGAGAGGTTCATTCAACTTTGGGTAGCCTTGCAATATAATGGTAAAATGAAAATAAAAATAGGATTGAATGAGGAAGTGCCCTGGAGTCCAATAATATATGGTTATGGGGAGGTAGTTAATGTCTAATCTGGACAAGGGACGGACAGGTCCTGTGGGATCCATGCCTGGTTCATTTTTATGAACGTCAGCTTGTCCACATTGGCTGTAGACAGGCGGCTGCGTTTGTCTGTAATGACGCCCCCTGCCGTGCTGAATACACGTTCAGACAAAACGCTGGCTGCCGGGCAGGCCAGCACCTCCAAGGCATAAAAGGCTAGCTCTGGCCACGTGGACAATTTAGAGACCCAGAAGTTGAATGGGGCCGAACCATCAGTCAGTACGTGGAGGGGTGTGCACACGTACTGTTCCACCATGTTAGTGAAATGTTGCCTCCTGCTAACACGTTGCGTATCAGGTGGTGGTGCAGTTAGCTGTGGCGTGTTGACAAAAGTTTTCCACATCTCTGCCATGCTAACCCTGCCCTCAGAGGAGCTGGCCGTGACACAGCTGCCTTGGCGACCTCTTGCTCCTCCTCTGCCTTGGCCTTGGGCTTCCACTTGTTCCCCTGTGACATTTGGGAATGCTCTCAGTAGCGCGTCTACCAACGTGCGCTTGTACTCGCGCATCTTCCTATCACGCTCCAGTGCAGGAAGTAAGGTGGGCACATTGTCTTTGTAGCATGGATCCAGCAGGGTGGCAACCCAGTAGTCCGCACAGGTTAAAATGTGGGCAACTCTGCTGTCGTTGCGCAGGCACTGCAGCATGTAGTCGCTCATGTGTGCCAGGCTGCCCAGGGGTAAGGACAAGCTGTCCTCTGTGGGAGGCGTATCGTCATCGTCCTGCCTTTCCCCCCAGCCACGCACCAGTGATGGACCCGAGCTGCGTTGGGTGCCACCCCGCTGTGACCATGCTTCATCCTCATCCTCCTCCACCTCCTCCTCATCCTCGTCCTCCTCGTCCTCCAGTAGTGGGCCCTGGCTGGCCACATTTGTACCTGGCCTCTGCTGTTGCCAAAAACCTCCCTCTGAGTCACTTCGAAGAGACTGGCCTGAAAGTGCTAAAAATGACCCCTCTTCCTCCTCCTCCTCCTCCTCCTCCTGGGCCACCTCCTCTTCCATCATCGCCCTAAGTGTTTTCTCAAGGAGACATAGAAGTGGTATTGTAACGCTGATAACGGTGTCATCGCCACTGGCCATGTTGGTGGAGTACTCGAAACAGCGCAACAGGGCACACAGGTCTCGCATGGAGGCCCAGTCATTGGTGGTGAAGTGGTGCTGTTCTGTAGTGCGACTGACCCGTGCGTGCTGCAGCTGAAACTCCACTATGGCCTGCTGCTGCTCGCACAGTCTGTCCAGCATGTGCAAGGTGGAGTTCCACCTGGTGGGCACGTCGCATATGAGGCGGTGAGCGGGAAGGCCGAAGTTACGCTGTAGCGCAGACAGGCGAGCAGCGGCAGGATGTGAACGCCGGAAGCGCGAACAGACGGCCCGCACTTTATGCAGCAGCTCTGACATGTCGGGGTAGTTGTGAATGAACTTCTGCACCACCAAATTCAGCACATGCGCCAAGCAAGGGATGTGCGTCAAATTGGCTAGTCCCAGAGCTGCAACGAGATTTCGCCCATTATCACACACCACCAGGCCGGGCTTGAGGCTCACCGGCAGCAACCACTCGTCGGTCTGTTGTTCAATACCCCGCCACAACTCCTGTGCGGTGTGGGGCCTGTCCCCCAAACATATGAGTTTCAGAATGGCCTGCTGACGTTTACCCCGGGCTGTGCTGAAGTTGGTGGTGAAGGTGTGTGGCTGACTGGATGAGCAGGTGGAAGAAGAGGAGGAGGAAGCCGAGAAGGAGGAGGTGGCAACAGGAGGCAAAGAATGTTGCCCTGCGATCCTTGGCGGCGGAAGGACGTGCGCCAAACAGCTCTCCGCCTGGGGCCCAGCTGCCACTACATTTACCCAGTGTGCAGTTAGGGAGATATAGCGTCCCTGGCCGTGCTTACTGGTCCACGTATCTGTGGTTAGGTGGACCTTGCTACAGATGGCGTTGCGCAGTGCACACTTGATTTTATCGGATACTTGGTTGTGCAGGGAAGGCACGGCTCTCTTGGAGAAGTAGTGCCGGCTGGGAACAACATACTGTGGGACAGCAAGCGACATGAGCTGTTTGAAGCTGTCTGTGTCCACCAGCCTAAATGACAGCATTTCATAGGCCAGTAGTTTAGAAATGCTGGCATTCAGGGCCAGGGATCGAGGGTGGCTAGGTGGGAATTTACGCTTTCTATCAAATGTTTGTGAGATGGAGAGCTGAACGCTGGCGTGTGACATGGTTGAGACGCTTGGTGACGGAGGTGGTGGTGGTGGTGTTGGTGGTACATCCCCTGTTTGCTGGGCGGCAGGTGCCAACGTTCCTCCAGAGGCGGAGGAAGAGGCCGAGGCGGCAGCAGCAGAATAGGCCGAGGCGGCAGCAGCAGAAGAGGTAGCAGGGGGAGCCTGAGTGACTTCCTTGGTTTTAAGGTGTTTACTCCACTGCAGTTCATGCTTTGCATGCAGGTGCCTGGTCATGCAGGTTGTGCTCAGGTTCAGAACGTTAATGCCTCGCTTCAGGCTCTGATGGCACAGCGTGCAAACCACTCGGGTCTTGTCGTCAGCACATTGTTTGAAGAAGTGCCATGCCAGGGAACTCCTTGAAGCTGCCTTTGGGGTGCTCGGTCCCAGATGGCGGCGGTCAGTAGCAGGCGGAGTCTCTTGGCGGCGGGTGTTCTGCTTTTGCCCACTGCTCCCTCTTTTGCTACGCTGTTGGCTCGGTCTCACCACTGCCTCTTCCTCCGAACTGTGAAAGTCAGTGGCACGACCTTCATTCCATGTGGGGTCTAGGACCTCATCGTCCCCTGCATCGTCTTCCACCCAGTCTTGATCCCTGACCTCCTGTTCAGTCTGCACACTGCAGAAAGACGCAGCAGTTGGCACCTGTGTTTCGTCATCATCAGAGACATGCTGAGGTGGTATTCCCATGTCCTCATCATCAGGAAACATAAGTGGTTGTGCGTCAGTGCATTCTATGTCTTTCACCGCTGGGGAAGGGCTAGGTGGATGCCCTTGGGAAACCCTGCCAGCGGAGTCTTCAAACAGCATAAGAGACTGCTGCATAACTTGAGGCTGAGACAGTTTCCCTGGTATGCATGGGGGTGATGTGACAGACTGATGGGGTTGGTTTTCAGGCGCCATCTGTGCGCTTTCTGCAGAAGACTGGGTGGGAGATAATGTGAACGTGCTGGATCCACTGTCGGCCACCCAATTGACTAATGCCTGTACCTGCTCAGGCCTTACCATCCTTAGAACGGCATTGGGCCCCACCATATATCGCTGTAAATTCTGGCGGCTACTGGGACCTGAGGTAGTTGGTACACTAGGACGTGTGGATGTGGCAGAACGGCCACGTCCTCTCCCAGCACCAGAGGGTCCACTAACACCACCACGACCATGTCCACGTCCGCGTCCCTTACTAGATGTTTTTCTCATTGTTATGGTTCACCACAACAACAAATATATTATTTGGCCCAATGTATTGTATTCAAATTCAGCGGGATATAAATTTGAGGCCTAGTATTTAGGCGCTGGGTGACCGGTATGGATTTAGTGACAGAATTAGACTTGGAAATGCACAGAAGCGTGTGTGTGAAGTTATTCTGAATGACCCTATGTGCACCTTGAATATTATATACCCTTTTTGGGATAGATTTCAAATAGCTCTGATATAGCAGGAACCACTAAATTATGAAATTGCTAAATTGGGAATTGTATTTCAACCCAGAACAAAAAATGTGCTTTGACGGACACTAAATATCTTGCCCAGCAACAACAGTACAGCGGTAACGAGAGATTTAGCAGGATATAAATTTGAGGCCTAGTATTTAGGCGCTGGGTGACAGGTATGGGTTTAGTGACAGAATTAGACTTGGAAATACACAGTAGAGGGTGTGTGTGAAGTTATTCTGAATGACCCTATGTGCACCTTGAATATTATATACCCTTTTTGGGATAGATTTCAAATAGCTCTGATATAGCAGGAACCACTAAATTATGAAATTGCTAAATTGGGAATTGTATTTCAACCCAGAACAAAAAATGTGCTTTGACGGACACTAAATATCTTTCCAAGCAACAACAGTACAGCGGTAACGAGAGATTTAGCAGGATATAAATTTGAGGCCTAGTATTTAGGCGCTGGGTGACAGGTATGGGTTTAGTGACAGAATTAGACTTGGAAATACACAGTAGCGGGTGTGTGTGAAGTTATTCTGAATGACCCAATGTGCACCTTGAATATTATATACCCTTTTAGGGATAGATTTCAAATAGCTCTGATATAGCAGAAACCACTAAATTATGAAATTGCTAAATTGGGAATTGTATTTCAACCCAGAACAAAAAATGTGCTTTGACGGACACTAAATAACTTTCCCAGCTACAACAGGACAGCGGTAACGAGAGATTTAGCAGGATATAAATTTGAGGCCTAGTATTTAGGCGCTGGGTGACAGGTATGGGTTTAGTGACAGAATTAGACTTGGAAATACACAGTAGCGGGTGTGTGTGAAGTTATTCTGAATGACCCAATGTGCACCTTGAATATTATATACCCTTTTAGGGATAGATTTCAAATAGCTCTGATATAGCAGAAACCACTAAATTATGAAATTGCTAAATTGGGAATTGTACTTCAACCCAGAACAAAAAATGTGCTTTGACGGACACTAAATAACTTTCCCAGCTACAACAGGACAGCGGTAACGAGAGATTTAGCGGGATATAAATTTGAGGCCTAGTATTTAGGCGCTGGGTGACAGGTATGGGTTTAGTGACAGAATTAGACTTGGAAATACACAGTAGCGGGTGTGTGTGAAGTTATTCTGAATGACCCTATGTGCACCTTCAATATGATCTACCCTTTTAGGGATAGATTTCAAATAGCTCTGATATAGCAGAAACCACTAAATTATGAAATTGCTAAATTGGGAATTGTATTTCAACCCAGAACAAAAAATGTGCTTTGACGGACACTAAATAACTTTCCCAGCTACAACAGGACAGCGGTAACGAGAGATTTAGCAGGATATAAATTTGAGGCCTAGTATTTAGGCGCTGGGTGACAGGTATGGGTTTAGTGACAGAATTAGACTTGGAAATACACAGTAGCGGGTGTGTGTGAAGTTATTCTGAATGACCCAATGTGCACCTTGAATATTATATACCCTTTTAGGGATAGATTTCAAATAGCTCTGATATAGCAGAAACCACTAAATTATGAAATTGCTAAATTGGGAATTGTACTTCAACCCAGAACAAAAAATGTGCTTTGACGGACACTAAATAACTTTCCCAGCTACAACAGGACAGCGGTAACGAGAGATTTAGCAGGATATAAATTTGAGGCCTAGTATTTAGGCGCTGGGTGACAGGTATGGGTTTAGTGACAGAATTAGACTTGGAAATACACAGTAGCGGGTGTGTGTGAAGTTATTCTGAATGACCCAATGTGCACCTTGAATATTATATACCCTTTTAGGGATAGATTTCAAATAGCTCTGATATAGCAGAAACCACTAAATTATGAAATTGCTAAATTGGGAATTGTACTTCAACCCAGAACAAAAAATGTGCTTTGACGGACACTAAATAACTTTCCCAGCTACAACAGGACAGCGGTAACGAGAGATTTAGCGGGATATAAATTTGAGGCCTAGTATTTAGGCGCTGGGTGACAGGTATGGGTTTAGTGACAGAATTAGACTTGGAAATACACAGTAGCGGGTGTGTGTGAAGTTATTCTGAATGACCCAATGTGCACCTTGAATATTATATACCCTTTTAGGGATAGATTTCAAATAGCTCTGATATAGCAGAAACCACTAAATTATGAAATTGCTAAATTGGGAATTGTATTTCAACCCAGAACAAAAAATGTGCTTTGACGGACACTAAATAACTTTCCCAGCTACAACAGGACAGCGGTAACGAGAGATTTAGCAGGATATAAATTTGAGGCCTAGTATTTAGGCGCTGGGTGACAGGTATGGGTTTAGTGACAGAATTAGACTTGGAAATACACAGTAGCGGGTGTGTGTGAAGTTATTCTGAATGACCCAATGTGCACCTTGAATATTATATACCCTTTTAGGGATAGATTTCAAATAGCTCTGATATAGCAGAAACCACTAAATTATGAAATTGCTAAATTGGGAATTGTACTTCAACCCAGAACAAAAAATGTGCTTTGACGGACACTAAATAACTTTCCCAGCTACAACAGGACAGCGGTAACGAGAGATTTAGCAGGATATAAATTTGAGGCCTAGTATTTAGGCGCTGGGTGACAGGTATGGGTTTAGTGACAGAATTAGACTTGGAAATACACAGTAGCGGGTGTGTGTGAAGTTATTCTGAATGACCCAATGTGCACCTTGAATATTATATACCCTTTTAGGGATAGATTTCAAATAGCTCTGATATAGCAGAAACCACTAAATTATGAAATTGCTAAATTGGGAATTGTACTTCAACCCAGAACAAAAAATGTGCTTTGACGGACACTAAATAACTTTCCCAGCTACAACAGGACAGCGGTAACGAGAGATTTAGCAGGATATAAATTTGAGGCCTAGTATTTAGGCGCTGGGTGACAGGTATGGGTTTAGTGACAGAATTAGACTTGAAAATACACAGTAGCGGGTGTGTGTGAAGTTATTCTGAATGACCCAATGTGCACCTTGAATATTATATACCCTTTTAGGGATAGATTTCAAATAGCTCTGATATAGCAGAAACCACTAAATTATGAAATTGCTAAATTGGGAATTGTACTTCAACCCAGAACAAAAAATGTGCTTTGACGGACACTAAATAACTTTCCCAGCTACAACAGGACAGCGGTAACGAGAGATTTAGCGGGATATAAATTTGAGGCCTAGTATTTAGGCGCTGGGTGACCGGTATGGATTTAGTGACAGAATTAGACTGGGATATGGCCAAAAAATAACCACACTATTGCTGGTTAAATGCACTTGGTGACGGGCGCAGCTTGCCCCTGATGTAGTATATGGCCAAAAAATGAACAGACTATTGCTGGTTAAATGCACTTGGTGTCACAGCTTGACCAACCACACTACTGAGGGTTAAATGCACTTGGTGACGGGCGCAGCTTGCCCCTGATGTAGTATATGGCCAAAAAATAAACAGACTATTGCTGGTTAAATGCACTTGGTGTGACAGCTTCACCCTGATGTAGGCTTTAGCCAGAAAACAACCACACCATTGAGGGTTAAATGCACTTGGTGACAGGCGCAGCTTGCCCCTGATTTTGTATATGGCCAAAAAATGAACAGACTATTGCTGGTTAAATGCACTTGGTGTGACAGCTTCACCCTGATGTAGGCTTTAGCCAAAAAACAACCACACCATTGAGGGTTAAATGCACTTGGTGACAGGCGCAGCTTGCCCCTGATTTTGTATATGGCCAAAAAATGAACAGACTATTGCTGGTTAAATGCACTTGGTGTGACAGCTTCACCCTGATGTAGGCTTTAGCCAAAAAACAACCACACCATTGAGGGTTAAATGCACTTGGTGACAGGCGCAGCTTGCCCCTGATTTTGTATATGGCCAAAAAATGAACAGACTATTGCTGGTTAAATGCACTTGGTGTGACAGCTTCACCCTGATGTAGGCTTTAGCCAAAAAACAACCACACCATTGAGGGTTAAATGCACTTGGTGACAGGCGCAGCTTGCCCCTGATTTTGTATATGGCCAAAAAATGAACAGACTATTGCTGGTTAAATGCACTTGGTGTGACAGCTTCACCCTGATGTAGGCTTTAGCCAAAAAACAACCACACCATTGAGGGTTAAATGCACTTGGTCGCAGCTTGTGCTGGCGCACCACAAGACACAAAATGGCCGCCGATCACCCCAGAAAAATGTGACTGACAAACGGTCTGGGCAGCCTAAAAACAGTGAGCAATTGAGGATCAGCAGCTCAATGATCCACAGCTGCAGATCGATCAGTTAATCAAGTCCTTTGGAGGAGTTAATCTGCCTAATCTCGCCCTACTGTCGCAGCCGCAACCTCTCCCTACGCTAATCAGAGCAGAGTGACGGGCGGCGCTATGTGACTCCAGCTTAAATAGAGGCTGGGTCACATGGTGCTCTGGCCAATCACAGCCATGCCAATAGTAGGCATGGCTGTGATGGCCTCTTGGGGCAAGTAGTATGACGCTTGTTGATTGGCTGCTTTGCAGCCTTTCAAAAAGCGCCAAGAAAGCGTCACAAAAGCGCCAAGAAAGCGACGAACACCGAACCCGAACCCGGACTTTTACGAAAATGTCCGGGTTCGGGTCCGTGTCACGGACACCCCAAAATTCGGTACGAACCCGAACTATACAGTTCGAGTTCGCTCATCCCTACTCTTGAGCTTTAGAACACAATCTGATAGGTAGATATTCATTTTCAGGATTATCTGATCAAGTCATGACAAGTCACCACATCCTGCCTTAGGCCTCCTGCACACAACCAGGTTTTTTTTCAGTTTATGGGGCGTTTTTTGCGTTCCGTATATGGTCCGTATATGGAACCATTCATTACAATGGTTCCACAAAAAAAACAAAATGTACTCCCTGTTTCCGTATTTCCATTTTTTCGTTCTATTGAAAGATAGAACATGTCCTATTATTGCCCGCAAATCATGTTCCGTGGCTTCAGTCAAGTCAATGAGTCCACAAAAAAAGAAACCGAACACATACAGAATGTACTCTTACGTTTACGTTCCATTTTTGCAGAACCATCTATGGAAAATTTTATGCCCAGACCAATTTTTTCTATGTAATTACTGCATACTGTATATGCTACACAGAAAAACAGAACGGAAAAACAGAATGGAAACACAACGGAAACAAAAACGGAAAAACAGATCTGTTTAAAACGGACCGCAAAAAACACTGAAAAAGCCATACGGTCGTGTGCAGGAGGCCTTAGGCTTTCACACTACCACCACCATGTTTGACTGTTGGCATGATGTTCCTTTGCAGTGTAAACTTTACTCCAGATGTAACAGGATCCATGCCTTCCAAAAAATGTAATCTTTCACTCATCAGTGCACAGAATATCATCATAAAAGTCTTGGCAATTATCTAGATGTTTTTGTCAAATGTAAAATGATCTACAGTGGTTTTCTCATTGCAGCTTTCCCATGGATGCAACTTTTTTCCAGTGTCTTTCTTATTGTGGAATTGTTTACATTGACTTTAAAGGTTTATACTCATCTCAGACATTGGTGCCCTATCGCTAGGATATGCCATCAATGTCATATAAGTGTGGGTTCCACCTCTGGGACCCACTCCTATTTCCAGAACAAGACCCCTGAAGCAAAGGAGATCACAACATATTTATGGGAGAGGCTTAACTGTGATGAGTGGGTGAAGCGCTTCCCCTGACCTAGCTGGCTGTGTTGTGCCGGAAGCCAGGAGCGAGGGTAAGCCTAGTAGTGGGCATACCCTAAAAGGGAGTGTTTGAGAACAGCGGGGGTTGGTGGGTGTGAACAGAAGCGCCCTGAGGAGCTGGGGGCTGGGGCTTAAGAAGGTAATATGCCCCTCCCACAAATTCAGGCTGACTTTTCAGCCTTCCACTTATGGGAGAGGCTTAACTGTGATGAGTGGGTGAAGCGCTTCCCCTGACCTAGCTGGCTGTGTTGTGCCGGAAGCCAGGAGCGAGGGTAAGCCTAGTAGTGGGCAAAATAAACGAGGAGAGCAGAGTAGTGACCAAAAGCCTTCAAAACCACCCAGAGAGCAAGATTACAAAATGCCTGGGAAATCTCAACATGCGGGTTCGGGATGTATCTCGTGAAGCAAGAAGAGCGCCACCTACCCATGTATTTAAGCCCGTGAGCCGGGACCCCGTTTTTGATGCTGAGGACGCGGCTCCGGTTCGGAGCGAGTGTCCCGAGACGGCCAGCGGGTTACGACCGAGACCTGAGGCCAGCGTTCTGATGTGGGACACAAAACTGGATTGACGACAGGGGCCCCCCACGCCAAGGAAGCAGCGGGGCCTCTGGGGAGGCCCTTGCAACGGGGCCAGCAATTGACGGGGGACCATGACTGGGCACCAATCGTTGGAGGTTTTAAAACCTGACCTCCGAGGATGGTCCATGCTGATTGGCCTTCGTGGAAGGGAGCCAGAGGCCACAATGGTCGTGGGCCCAGGACAACTGTCGCACCTGCGACCCCTGACGTTTAGGGGAGGTGCTGGTGAACTCACCTGGCCCGAGGAACCCGCAAAACCCGAGATACACGGCTGCCCTAACAATCAAACTAGGGGAGTGGCCAAAAAAGGAAATCCATCCAGCGCGGACGAGAGTCGCCCTAAACATCTCACCGGAGACAGGCTGCGCGCCACCTACCCGCATGGCGCAGTGCTGTCTCCCCGCTAGGTACAGCTTGATGGGGTTGAATGACAGCCTGAGATTGCGGTGACAGTGGGCTATAAACGCCAGGGTGTAGGAGACATTGTCCAAGCCACCCAGCGGGTGGGACCTGGCGAAACCCTCGTAAACCCTGACACTGGCTTGGTAGCTCCTGATGGTATTGGAGGAGGGAGTGCTGAACCAGATTCCTGGCGTGAGCAAGGAGGGATACGGGATCGGAACGTAGTACGACTGGTGCCTACGAGAAGGCTTGAGTCGGTCTGGGCAACGTACCCGGCTTAGATGCTACTACCTGTATCGATGTGATGGGTCACCTGACCTTGATCCGAATGTCGCATAAGTGAACGAACAGGACACGTTCCTGAGGGAGCAAATCCTAAGGTTCGGAGGAAAAAGAGAACATAACTGAGGAGGGTGACGGGACTGGGTGAACCAGGAGACGGAAGTAGATGCGTGCCTGGGCGATCCAGGAGGCAGAGGTAGGTATGAGCCTGGACGAACCAGGAGACAGAGGTAGGTGCGTGCCTGGGCGATCCAGGAGGCAGAGGTAGGTGCGTTCC
The DNA here is from genome assembly GCF_014858855.1 of Bufo gargarizans. Lineage (NCBI taxonomy): Eukaryota > Metazoa > Chordata > Amphibia > Anura > Bufonidae > Bufo > Bufo gargarizans. The sequence goes on along the minus strand of NC_058080.1, from coordinate 362,299,648 downwards.
AGGTTATTTTTTATTTATTTTTTCCTGCAAGTTGATCCAGAGGAAGGCAAAAAACCCTGTGAGGTAGAAGCCAATTTTCCTCACTTTAGGGGAATAAAAATTCCTTCCCGACTCCAATCAGGCAATCAGAATAACTCCCTGGATCAACGATCTCTCTCTAGTAGCTATAGCCTGTAATATTAATACATACACCCTGGAAATACCGTCAACCTGAAAGACAGGAAAATACAAACCTGAGTGATTTCAGGGAAAATACGTAAAACCTGAGTGACGCGGGTAAATACATAAAACCTGAGCGATTCAGGGGAATAACCCGATCAGGGAAATACCCGAGCGATTCAGGGAAATGAGACCTGGGGTGCGTCAGAACCCCCCCCCCCTGCCCCCCCTGGAAAAACCCCCCAAAATATATATTTCCCCCTTTTTTTTTTTTTTTTTAAGCGGTGGCCGAGTGACCGGGTGAGAGCGGAAAGGAAACAGGAATGACCATGGTATAAAAAGGATCGCAACCTACCGGAATCCACGGACAGCGCTGCCAACTCTCCGGCGACACTGAAGACCTAGGAATGGAGGCTCGTGATGAATGAAGGAAGGCTCTGAGCTGCGGAGGTGCGTAAAGCCGCCACTCGGCTGGACCTTACCTGAAACCTGGCACTGTGGAATGACCTGGACACGGAGACGCCCTGCGACACAATTGAGGATGGATCGAAATTCCGGTGGCCTGAGGCCCTGCTTACCTGAAATAAACTAGCGTTGGTACGAGACCCGGAGAGAGGTGTGATCTGGAGGCACTGGAATGAAGTGACGGAGAACCAGGATGCAGCCTGGGCGTCATGGCCAACTGCTGGATGACCCTGAACTGCCAGAATCAGGGCCCGAGGTCGCGCTGCATGCAACAAGACCTGCGGGAAACAGAAACCCAGACATGCCGGACACGAACCGGGTAACCAGGAACCAGCCGGACCCTGCTGAGAAACCCCCGAGCGTTCCAGGCAGACGCATGGAACCTGAGCGATTCAGGCAAATACATTGAATCCTGAGCGAATCAGGCGCTTACCTACACCTTTCGTGAAGATGACGGACCCTGGGTGCGTCGGGCATTACCCTGAACCTGGGTGGACCTGGCCACCACCTACCCACTGAGAGACCCGGGAAAATACAGACGCCTGAGCGATTCAGGGGAATACATAACCAGACTGTTCCTGGAAAAATATGCAATAACTATATGTGACCGGAACGTAGTATGACTGCGAGAAGGCTTGTGTCGGTCTGAGTAACGTACCTGGGATTAGAGGCTACTACCTGTGCTGATGTCTTGGGTTACCTGACCTTGGTCCAAATGTCGTACAAGTGAACGGTCAGAACACGTTCCTGAGAGGACAAATCCATAAAGTTCAGAAGGGAAAGAGAACATAACTGGGGAGGATGACAGGCCTGGGGGAACCACGAGACAGGTAGGTGTGAGCCTGGGCGAACCAGGAGACAGAGGTAGTTGCGTGCCTGGGCGATCCAGGAGGCAGAGGTAGTTGCGTGCCTGGGCGATCCAGGAGGCAGAGGTAGGTGCGTGCCTGGGCGATCCAGGAGGCAGAGGTAGGTGCGTGCCTGGGCGATCCAGGAGGCAGAGGTAGGTGCGTGCCTGGGCGATCCAGGAGGCAGAGGAAGGTATGAGCCTGGACGAACCAGGAGACAGAGGTAGGTGCGTGCCTGGGCGATCCAGGAGGCAGAGGTAGGTGCGTGCCTGGGCGATCCAGGAGGCAGAGGTAGGTGCGTGCCTGGGCGATCCAGGAGGCAGAGGTAGGTGCGTGCCTGGGCGATCCAGGAGGCAGAGGTAGGTGCGAGCCTGGGCGATCCAGGAGACAGAAGTAGGTGTGAGCCTGGGTGATCCAGGAGACAGAAGTAGGTGTGAGCCTGGGTGATCCAGGAGACAGAAGTAGGTGTGAGCCTGGGTGATCCAGGAGACAGAAGTAGGTGTGAGCCTGGGTGATCCAGGAGACAGAAGTAGGTGTGAGCCTGGGTGATCCAGGAGACAGAAGTAGGTGTGAGCCTGGGTGATCCAGGAGACAGAAGTAGGTGTGAGCCTGGGTGATCCAGGAGACAGAAGTAGGTGTGAGCCTGGCGAACCAGTAGATGAGACAGCAGCATATAACGTGAAGTACATACATATAACACATGGCACTGTCGCCCCCATAGAATAGATGACTGCAGTGAGCGTTTAGTGACCGCTGGATGGGTATGGCGTGCAATGATGGCCTGGCCTACTCGTGGTGAGACCCCCGTTTTTTTTTTTTTTTTTTTTAACCCGTGCTAACCTGGTCCCTTCCAGCCCAGCGGAATGAGGAACCAAGGATGACTGCCTCGCTCCCGCACGGCGGGAGTGCGTATGAAATGGCTGGAGATTGGAACCTACCGATTAACTTGTAGATATATTTAAATTTCTTTATACAATAAAAAAAAAAAAAAAATGTAAGTTTCTCTTTTTTTTTTTTTTATATATATATTTTTTTTATTTAAAAAAAAAAAAATTTTTTTTTTTTTTTTTTTTTGAGGGCATGGCCTGACGTTGCCCAGGGGTTAGATACCCCTGCTTTGGCCGTAGACCTAATGGGAACACTAAATGCAATAAAATATATTCACCAGGATCCAGATTTCAGCAGTATAGACACAAGCTTCTGTGACATCATTCTACACTATGAATATATACTATAAACAAACATCTGCTGATAGCCTGTCTATCATGAAGAAGGATCCACAGGAAAAATGACCCAACAATTAGAGCTTAATTCCCTTAACAAAAGTGTCATGATGCATAGTGATTTTAACTTTGACAGGGTTTCTGATGTACATTTATGGGCCCAGGCCTGACGGAAGCACTCCGGCGTGCGCTCTGGAACGCACGCCGCACACGCGACCAGGCCCAGGCCCGGCCGAGGGACTCCGGCGTGCGCTCCAAGCCGGAACGCACGCCGACCACGTGACCCGGCCCATGCCTTGCGGCGGATTTCCGGCGTGCGCTCCACGCTGGAACGCACGCCGGCCTGCAGTGGGGCCTGAGGTGAGGACGGGGAGGCCGTGTGGAGAGGGGGATCTGCGGGCCAGACCCTGCCCCCCCTGCTGTCTCGGGAGGAAGTTGGAGGGGAACACAGGGAGGGAACCAAGGAAGGAGACAAGAAGCAATTTGGTGCGGACATGAGAATTGGCATGCGTTCCACGCTGGAACGCATGCCAACTCTGGGAGCCGGGAGTATGTGACCGTGGCTGATGGAGCCCTTGTGGCGCATTGTTTGCGCAAAATTACCTCTCCTGAAGACGTGACGGCAGTGTATGACAACGAAACCAAACGAACCGAACCAGATGAAAGCTACTCGCGACATGCACAGATGCAGCACCAGAGCAGGCGACTCCCTATCCAGAATGTGAACAGAAGCGCCCTGAGGAGCTGGGGGCTGGGGCTTAAGAAGGTAATATGCCCCTCCCACAAATTCAGGCTGACTTTTCAGCCTTCCACATGTGCAGCATGCTCTCCATTCACATCTATAGCAGTTCCAAAAATAGTTGAGCAATTGCTCTCATCTATTTTCAGAAGTCCTATAGTAGTGAATGGATGTCACGGTGGGGAGTGGAGGAAACTCCCCACCGTGCGGTGTCAGCCTGGCCAAAAGGAGTAATAAGGGAGCTGGTCACCTCCTACAGTGTCCCTAATCCTCTCCCTGACTCCTCACCGTATGAGCGGACCCCAATGGTAGGACGTCTGATACTCAGGATTCCTAGAGACCCTAAGTCGCCCTGGTAATCCCTCACCAAGGAGCAGGGAAGAGACGACCTGTTCATCCCAGTAATGGAGGAACAGGAGTCTCTATCTGAGGCCAGGCTGCAAGGAGAGGGGAACACATACAGCATAAGGAGATGGCGGGTAAGCGAAACCAATAACACACTTACGTGCCACAGACACACTGACTGGAACCCGTGCAGTAGTGCTGCTGTCCACACCAACATTAAAGAGGACCTTTCACCGATCCTGACATTGTGAACTAAGTATACAGACATGGAGAGTGGTGCCCGGGGATCTCACTGCACTTACTATTATCCCTGGGCGCCGCTCCGTTCTCCCTCTATGCCCTCTGGTATCTTCAGTCACTAAGTTATGGTAGGCAGAGATTTCGGTCACTAAGTTATGGTAGGTGGAGTCTGCCCTTGTTCTGCTGTAGTGCTGGCCAATCGCAGCGCAGAGCTCACAGCCTGGGTGAAAATTTTCAATTTTAATCAATTTTTTCTACTAACAAAGCAAGGGTTAACAACCAAACAAAACTCTATATTTATTGCCCTGCGGTTTACAGAAACACCTGATATGTGGTCGAACACCACTCTACGGTCCCATGTCAGGGCGTAGGGGGAAAGGAACACCGTGTGGTTTTTGGAAGGCAGATTTCGCTGGACTGGTTTATTTACACCATGTCCCATTTGAAGCCCCCTGATGCACCCCTAGAGTAGAAACTCCATAAAAGTGACCCCATCTAGGAAACTACGGGATAAGGTGGCAGTTTTTTTGGTACTATTTTAGGGTACATATGATTTTTGGTTGCTCTATATTACACTTTTTGTGAAGCAAAGTAACAAAAAATAGAAATTCTGAAATTTCATCTCCATTTGCCATTGACTCTTGTGGAACACTGAAAGGGTTAACAAAGTTTGTAAAATCAGTTTTGAATACCTTGAGGGGTGTAGTTTCTTAAATGGGATCACTTTTTGGAGTTTCTACTCTAGGGGTGCATCAGGGGAGCTTCAAATGGGACATGGTGTCAAAAAACAAGTCCAGCAAAAACTGCCTTCCAAAATCCATATGGCATTCCTTTCCTTCTGCGCCCTGCTGTGTGCCCATACAGAGATTTACGACCACATATGGGGTGTTTCTGTAAACTAAAGAATCAGGGCAATAAATATTGGGTTTTGTTTGGCTGTAGTGTTAACCCTTGCTTTGTTACGGGGAAAAAATTGATTAAAATTGAAAATTTGCCAAAAAATACCTGTTTTGGCACCGTTTTTATATTTTATTATTTACAACGTTCATCTGACAGATTAGATCATGTACTATTTTTATAGAGCAGGTTGTTTCGGAAGCAGGTATACCTAATATGTTTACTTTTTAAAATGTATTTAAGTTTTACACAATAATATCATTTTTGAAACAAAAAAAATCATTTTAGTGTCTCCATAGTCTAAAAGCCATAGTTTTTTTACTTTTTTGAGGGATTGTCTTAGGGTCTCATTATTTTGCAGGATGAGATGACTGTTTTAATGGTATTATTTTGGGGTGCATATACCTTTTTGATCGCTTGCTATTACACTTTTTGTGATGTAAGGTGACAAAATTATGGCTTTTTTTTACACAATTTTTATTTTTACGTTGTTCACTTGAGGGGTTAGATCATGTGATATTTTTATAGAGCAGGTTCTTACGGACACGGCAATACCTAATATGTACATTTTTTTATTTATTAAGGCTTTACACAATAATATCATTTTTTAAACCCCAAAAACTTGCTTTAGATGACGGTATGAATAGTACTATTTTGGCATCCATACGACTTTTTTGATAACTTTTATTACCTTTTTTTGGAAGTAAGGTGAGCAAAACATCAATTTCATCATAGTTTTTATTTTTAATTTTTTATGGCGTTCACCCTGTGGGGAATGTAACATGAGCGTTTTCTAGATCGGGTCATTACAGACGCGGTGATATATAACATGTAGGGATTATTTTATTTATTTTTTTAATCAGGGATAAATATGTTGTTTTTTTTTTTTACTTTTTTTCACTTGTTACAGCTGATGCCTGTATAATACAGTACAGTACACTATATAGTGTACTGCACTGTATTTCACTCACACTTTGTCTGAACAGATCTCTGCCTTTAGCACAGATCTGTTCAGTACCATGGACAGCAGGATGCCTGAGAAGGTGTCCTGTTGCCATTGGAACTTTCCCCGTCGGCCACAACTGAGCAGAGGGGGAAGGGGAGGGAGGAGGGCTCCCTCTCTCTGTAACCCCATCCTGTCCGGGGGCTGCAAAGGCACAGCAGCCCCACGATGGGAGAGGGAGGGAGCTCCCTCCCTCTTCACCTCTTCCATACAGTGGTCCCTACGGACCGCGGCATGGAAGGGGTTAAAACGGCGGACATCTGCACAGATGTCTGCCGTTTGAATCGGAGTGTCAGCAATGAGCTGACACTCTGATTCAACCTCTCGGCCATCCTGAAAATAAACGGGGGGCGGGCGGAAGATCGCCACCTGCCCCCCACACTGCCGCACGCCTCCCGCACCACCCGCAATCCAAAACTTCCAAAAATATGGGCACTTTGAGGTTTAATGATCCCTGCGGTCGCGGACCGCAGGGATCAGAAACTTGCATAGTTGTCTCACAGAAAAGAAAATATGGTGGTTGTTGGAAAGTGAATATGCAAGCGAGGTGGACTAAATTAGAGATATAAACTGGAAATATTACAGGGAGCATAAAGGATGAAATCTACCACTCCATGGATCAGTGGTAGATTTTAAAACACTCCTACATGCACAGGCCAGGTTTTTCAGGGCAGGTTTCGCAGTGGTAAATGGTGTCTTTCCTTATTCCTTTTGGAACACACCCTGCATCTTCTTTGGGTCCTTCCCTTCCTTGACCTGGAAAATGTTGCCCTGGTATGACACGGGCACCATGACTTACAGAAGTACTGGGACCCTCCTCAGCCTGGGTATGAAAAATGATGGCCTTGATAACCACCTCTTAGAACTGAAGGAAAGTTCCTGTGTGGCCTGCAGACTGAAATAACACGTACACATTGCACATTGTCATCTGTACAATGTGTACGGCTATAGCTTTTTGTACCACACTTTATTTTTTCATATGGCACTGTAGGGCTTCAGAAGTTGATCTGAAAGATCCACCCCTCCCATGTACCTATGGGAGGGGTGCAAAACCAGGGGAGCAAAACCTCCACATGTGATCCGCTGCAAAATGCAATCCCCAGCAATTAATGCATACAATGGAGGATGTCGCAGCGGACCACATGTGCCACAAAAAAATCCTACACAATATGGACTAAAGTGTGGATTAGACTATGAGAATAAATAAATCACTGTAAAGGTGCACTACAATATATGCAAATGAAAATACAAGGCTAAACACTCAAGCTAGATGTTAAAATGAGACTTTAGCCAATATATTCCGTTCAAGAACATATCGAAGCCCCGTGAAGGTATCTCAGTTGGCGCGGGACCTACCACTAAATCTACCTATAGTGTGTGAACACTGACTGATAGGTGCCAAGATCTGACTCACAGCCACATTTCCACAAACCTGCAAAGTGAGATCACAAATAAAATGGGAGGACTGGAGGAGGCACTGAGCATTTCCTCCCAGTTAGGCCACTTTATTCAGTGATTTGTCTTTATATGTATGGAATGTGTAATTTTTTATCTTTGGCAACATTCTGGTGCACCTGGTAGCCGCCCCCCACAGTGCCGCACGCCAAGAAGTAGAGCTTCAGGATGCAATGCCTCATTGCACAAAACAGCTAATTTGCATTGGAATCTAGAGACCAGAGCACATCTGACACTTGACTTGGATTACTATGGACATACAGTGGATATAAAAAGTCTACACACCCCTGTTAAAATGTCAGGTTTATATGATGTAAAAAAATGAGACAAAGATGAATCATGTCAGAACTTTTTCCACCTTTAATGTGACCTATAAACTATGCAACTCAATCGAAAAACAAACTGAAATCTTTTAGGTAGAGGGAAGAAAAAATATAAAAATGAAATAATATGGTTGCATTAGTGTGCACACCCTTAAACTAATACTTTGTTGAAGCAACTTTTGATTTTATTACAGCACTCAGTCTTTTTGAGTATGAATCTATCAGCATGGCAAATTTTGACTTGGCAAGATTTGCCCACTCTTCTTTGCAAAAGCACTCCAAATCTGACAGATTGCGAGGGCATCTCCTGTGCACCTCCTCTTCAGATCACCCCACAGATTTTCAATCGGATTCAGGTCTGGGCTCTGGCTGGGCCATTCCAAAACTTTCATCTTCTTCTGGTGAAGCCATTCCTTTGTTGATTTGGATGTATGCTTTGGGTCGTTGTCATACTGAAAGCTGAAGTTCTTTTTCATGTTCAACCTTTTAGCAGAAGCCTGAAGGTTTTGTGCCAATATTGACTTGTATTTGGAACTGTTAATAATTCCCTCTAGCTTAACTAAGGCCCCAGTTCCAGCTGAAGAAAAACTGCGCCAAAGCATCATGCTGCCACCACCATGCTTCACTGTGGGTATGGTGTTCTTTTGGTGATGTGCAGTATTGTTTTTGTGCCAAACATATCTTTTGGAATTATGGTCAAAAAGTTTAACCTTGGTTTCATCAGACCGTAACACCTTTTCCCACATGCTTTTGGAAACTTCAGATGTGTTTTTGCAAAATGTAGCTTGGCTTGGATGTTTTTCTTCATAAGAAAAGGCTTTCATCTTGCCACTCTACCCCATATCCCAGACATATGAAGAATACGGGAGATTGTTGTCACATGTACAACACAGCCAGTACTTTCCAGATATTCCTGCAGCTCCTTTAATGTTGCTGTAGGCCTCTTGGTAGCCTCCCAGACCAATTTTCTTCTCGTCTTTTCATCAATATTGGAGGGACGTCAAGTTCTTGGTATAGTCACTGTTGTGCCATATTTTCTCCACTTGATGATGACTGTCTTCACTGTGTTCCATGGTATATCTACTGCCTTGCAAATTATTTTGTACCCTTCTCCTGACTGATGCCTTTTAACAATGAGATCCCTCTGATGCTTTGGAAAGACCAACTAGAGCAGCTGAACTTTATTTGTGGTTATTCAGAGGCACTTTAAATGATGGCAGGTGTATGCTGACTCCTATTTAACATGATTTTGAATGTGCTTGCTTAATTCTGAACACAGCTACATCCCCAGTTAAAAGAAACAAACACATTATATTAGTTTATTTTGTTTTCTTCCCTCCACTTAAAAGTTTTCAGTTTTTTTTTTTTCAATCGAGTGGTACATTTTATAGGGGACAATAAAGATGGAAAAAGTTAACAGTGTAGACTTTTTAAATCCACTGTAGGTGGTGACATATTCCCTTTAATGGCTAATTGAAAAAATTATCCATACCAAATGTCAAAACTACTAATGAAGAGACCTGATTAGTCTCTAATGCTTGCTATTTCTTATGATCTTTTCAGTTATCCTAAAAAAGACTAGAAAAATATGTCTGCTTTCTTCCAATAGAACAAATGATAATGGCAACTTATCCTGCAAAATACTAAGACCTCACACAGCTCCATTATGAGAAAAACAATAAAAAACATATGGTTGGCAGAAAATGGCTGCACTGGTACCTCAGAGGACATTTGGTGCCTCTAAAACAATCCATCAAAATCTGTTCTGCAAAAACTAAGCGGTGGTCTTTCCCTTCTGAATCCTGCAGTGCACCCACACATTTATGGCATTTTAGTACCCAGTAGAACCCACTTATTAATTTAAGTAGTGTGGTGCAAGTCTCAGATGACACCAGCTTGGCACAACATCTTGGGCACTGAAATGCAGCTTGCAATTTTCGCTTTGGACGGTCCACTAAGCATTAATTTCTGCAAAATACCGGTGCCGTCAAAATGCTCACTTCACCTATTAATACCTTGGTGGAGTTTCCAAAATGGGGTCACTTCTCAAGGAGTTCCATTTATTATTTCACCTCAGAGCTTTGGCAATTTAGTGTTGATCGTGAATGTTCTAATCGCTAATTTTTATCGTGAATATCAGCACTTCTAGAAATTGCGAAGATGTAGAATTTAGTGCTATATATTCGTAATCGCAAATATTCTAGATTTTCTTTTCATCAGTAACCTCCCTTCTTGAGATGTTTCAGCACATGGATACACCCCACCCTAAAAAAAAAAAAAAAAAAAAGCTGGCAGACATTTTACATTCAGTGTTATGCCTAGGGAGAGGTTGCTGTGTGGAGCAGGGACAGGCTGTTAGGGACCCCAAACGCTAGCAAATTGGGCCACAAAAGTCCTTTTAAGGACTGGTATAGGTGTGCTATCGATAGGTGTGACTTACAGAGGGTGTAATATACTTTTTAACATAGAAATAAACATTATTGAAACAAATAATTTCTACTGGTGTGATTTACCAGTTGCCCCCCCAAAAAACTGATTGAGGCAGGGGTGTTATATACCAATAATATACTTTCTATATAGTGCATTTAGGTAGTAAAGCATTTGTTTGCGGTTTTGCTTTGTTACCGCATCTACACAGAGTGACAAACGCTTTTGGAACAAATGATTTCTACTGGTATGATTTACCAGTTGCCCCCCCCCCCCAAAAAAAATGATTGAAGCAGGGATGTTATATACCAATAATATACTTTCTATATAGTGCATTTAGGTAGTGCAGCATTTGTTTGCGGTTTTGCTGCGTTACCGCATCTACACAGAGTGACAAACACTATTGGAACCAATAATTTCTACTGATGTGATTTACCAGTTGCCCCCCCCCCCAAATTTTTTTATTGAAGCAGGGATGCTATATACTAATAATCTACTTTATATATAGGGCATTTGGGTAGTGCAGCATTTGTTTGCGGTTTTGCTGAGTTAACGCAGCTACACAGAGTGCCAAATGCTATTGGAAACAATAATTGGTGTGACTTACCAGTTGCCCCCCCCCCCCAAAAAAAAGTTCTCACAACAATATTTAGTGCACCAATCACTAATATCTCATGAGACCTTAGAAAATGTGAAACATTTTTTAGCATCATTAGGGATTTTCGCAATGGCGCTTTTTCTTTAAACACTCGATCTGCATATACAGCGATTGTTCTAACATGCATTGAAATGTAATCAAATACACTGCCTTAATGTCAAATTACTTACAGTGATCAGAAATTATTTCTCAACGTTGCGAAAATTGTTGCCAACCATCTTTTCTGATCGCATCAAACTTCGGTCTGGTGGAAACCAGTTGCTGTAGTAGGCCGCGCCTATTTTGCGCATGCGCATACGCCCAAAATTACATTGCCGATATTTCACAATGAAAAAAATAATGAATGGAGATCGCAAATTTGAATAATACATCTGGTATGTCACTGTCCATGGTGTGGGACTATTTTTGCACTTCTAGTAAGTATTTGGTGGCTGCAAATATGACCTGAAGGTTTTCTAGGTTTGCCTGCCTTTAACCTCCCTGGCGGTATGATTATGTCAGGAATTTTGTACCAAAAGTGGTAAATTTTTTTGCATGAAATTTGGTGTTATGTATTGTAGGCTTGCAATTCTTAGTAATTACTTACTTAAACCTGACCAAACAAGACTTTAGTAGACATCCCAGATGTGATAAAGTTTCAAACACAAAATCATGAATTATAATTAATAAATAATATAATTTTATTTAATAATGTAATAAAAATAATGACATTTGTCAAACACAGAAATTTCAATAAACATCCTGAGTGTGATACATTTTGAAACATGGGACTGCACAAAGTCCGACGTCACAATCGGGACAATGGAACCTGGTTTCTTTTCGGACTTTCTTTCTATTGCCATCTCTCTTTGAGCAGCAAACCACGCACATCCTGGTAGGTGCTGCCTTTTTTGCGGTTGACGGGATGAAGTCGATAAAGTGACGACCAGTCAGGCGTTCTGGGTTGACAACGTCAACAGCACGACGTCCAGGTCTGTTCACAGATACTGATGGCGTCTGGTGGTTGACAAAAATCCATGGTGGTTGACAAACCTTCCATATAAAGTCAGAATGAACAAGAGGCTTGTAACTCTTTGCCCTGTGCAGGATATATGCATTCCAAAGGCATTGTTCCAGAAGATGCCTGAAGATCTTCTTATAATATTTTTTTGCTGTTTGCGCATAGCCGGATAAAATGTCATTGCCTGATCGGCTCTGTCAACACCTCCCATGGTGTAATTATAGTCTATCACGACTTGCGGCTTCAGCACATCTTTCCCACCTTTTGTGTGGACCATGGCAGTAGAAGTATTGTGCACAGTACTCATGAGACACACGTCCTTCTTGTCTCGCCATCGCATTGCCATCATCTTACCCTTCTGCCAGGCAACCAATTCTCCGGTTTTGAGTTTTTTCTTGGCAAACATAGATGGCATGTCACATCGGTTAGGCCTAATGGTACCATATGCATCAGTCTTGTTTTGTAGCAAAATCTCATACAGTTCCAGAGACGTGTAGAAATTGTCCGTGGTCACACAATATCCCTGGTTCAGCAATGGCTCCAGCAGTGTAAGGACAGATGATGTGGCCTATCCCATAGCCGCTGTACCTGGGGTTGAACTTCGTGCCTTTACCAGTGTAAATTACTGAATTCCAGATGTACCCAGTGGATGACTCGCACAGCATGTAGGATTTGATGCCAAACCGCGCTCTTTTGGATGCTATGTACTGTATCCAGCTTAGGCGTCCTTTGTAGGCCATCAAACTTTCATCTACGCTGACGTCCCTTTCTGGCACATAGGTCCGCTGGAAATTGGTCACAATAATTTGCCATACCTCCCAGATTTTTTTTAGTTTGGGCGCAGGATGCGTGGCCTCATCAAATTCTTCATTGTTCGTGAAGTGGAAATACTTCATGATGAGGGAAAACCAGTATTCTGACATCACGGTGCCAAAAAATGGAGTGGCCAGTAACTTATTGGTGGTCCAGTACCATTTCTGGAGCGGTTTCCCCATCACCCCCTGAAGAATGATGAGTCCTAGAAACTGCCACATGTCCTCTTTGGTCACCGATTCCCACTTTCTGCTTCTGGAAAAGGTGGCATGCTGCGTAGCGGATTGCTGCTCTTGGTAGCGATTTGTCTCCGTGACAATTTTTTCAATTACCTCCTCAGTGAGGAATAATTGCAGGTATGCCATAGGGTTGTCACGCTCAACATCTACCTTCATCCCAGGTGATCCAGTGAACGGGAATCTTGGGGGCGCTACCTGGTCCGTATCGCAGTCAATAGGGCACCAAGTGCGCACATGGCTGAGGTCAGGTGCAGGATCATCGCCGTTGTCACTTTCCAGATCAGTGTCAGTGTCAGACGACAAATCTCCCCACGACTCACTATCGCTCAGTTCTGCGAGCACCTCCGTGTCACTGTCGCTGTCACTCAACTGGTCTAAAACCGCTTTTGAAGTAAAGTTGCGCTTTTTTGATGCCATGTTCTAAATTTATTTTATGGGCACAAATTACAGTAAAATGGTAGGCAAGGGGAACTGTACGGTAATAAAATGTCAGTTCTGAGGTTATACAGTGTAATCCTCTCAGATTACAATGTATAACCTCTTTTATGTGTGTGTGTCACTTTGTGTTTATATATTTTTTTAATTTCCCGCCCAGTTCCGCCCCCATGCGCAGCTGCTGCTCGCAGGGAACGGAACCCGGAAGTGTCAGATGCCGGCCAGCGCTCACAGCAGAGGACATCGCCGGATCGCCGGCAGAAGGTGAGGGGGGACTCTGCAAAAGTTACCCCGAGCGTGAATTTTAACCCTGAGTCACACTCGGGGTTACCGACAGAGAGGTTAAAGTGAATGGGGCCTCCGGCGAAATTGTGCTTCGCGAACATTTGATCACGTTCGCGCGTTTGCGAACCATTCTGGCCGATGTTCGTCCATCACTACTTATCACTAAGTCAGTACAAGCAATGTAAATGACCACACTGGGCCTTAAATGCACATGGTGCTATTTTACTTCTGAGCCCTCTGATCCATTTAGTAAAAAAGGATTAGGGCCATATGTAGGTGTTTCTAAAACCATAAAACACAGCGTAAGGCCTCCTGCACACGAACGTGTGCGCCCCGTGGTCATGCTGCGGTCCGCAAAATTTGGGGCAGCTGTAGCGGATCACGGACCCATTAACTTTAATGCGTCAGCGATCCGGCCGTTCCGCAAAAAGATAGAACATGTCCTATCTTTTTGCGGAACGGACGTACGGGACGAAACCCCACTGTCCACAATACGACCACGGGGCGCACACTTTCGTGTGCAGGAGGCCTAATAATAAGAGGGCGTGATTTGCATGCTTGCACACAATCGGTGCAACATATTGTGCTCTGAAATGGCATGTATGTGGAAAAATTGCAATTTTCATTTGTGCCATCTGCTGTGCATTAAGTATTGCAAAACACCTGTGGGGTCAAGATGCTCACTTCACTCATTAATAAATATATTGAGGGTTGTACTGTAGTTTGCAAAATGGGGTCACATCTCAGAGGTTCCATTTATTATTTTACCCCAGAGCCTCTACAGTTGTCAGCAGAAGATGTGTAAATCACCACAATGGACATTAAATGCACATCGTGCTATTTTACTCCTGAGCCCTGTTGTATGTCTAGTCAAAGATTAGGGTCACATCTAGGCTGTTTATAAAACCAGGAAGCACAGCATAATAATAAGAGGGCTTTCTTTTCAAACTGGCACACGATTACCACAACGTATTTGGCATTTTTCACCATCTAATTTTTGCAAAACACCTGTGGGGTCAAAATGCTTATTACAACCCCTTGGTGAATTCTGTAGTTTCTAAAATGGGTCACTTCTTGCGGGTTTCTTATTTTATTTAACCTCAGAGCCTCTGCGAGTGCTTTATAAATCCTCAAACTATGCCTCAAATGCACATGGTGCTCTTGCACTTCTGAATCCTGTGACTAAAGCAACATTATAGGAAAAAATTTAATTTTTTCATTTGTACGGATACCTCAGGGTTTCTTCAAATGCGACATAGCTCTGGAAAACAATTTCAGCAAAATATGCCCTTCAAAAGTCATATGGTGTTTCTTTCTTTCTGAACCCCTGCAATGTGCCCATGCAGCAGTTTACAACCACATATGGGTTGCTGCCATATGCAGGAGAAAATGTATTATAAATTGGGGTGGTCCTTTTTCTCCTGTTATGCCATGTGGGGAAAAAAAAAATATCTGGGGCTAAAGCAAACTTTCATTGGAAAAAATTGTAATTTTTCATTTTCACAGTGAAGTTTTTCTAAATTCTGCTTCTGGTGACTATAGTGTCCCTTACTATAGAGAGAAAAAAAGAATCAGCACAAAAATATCAAATACAATGGCTATATCATTATTCTAAAAAATCACAACTTCTGACCAATAAATAGAATTTTGCAGATTACTTTTTTTTTTTTTTTTTCACAATGTGCAGATAGCACTGTACCCCTCTATCCCCCCCTCCCCCCCACTCCTCCAACCACCTAGCACCCTTACTCACATAAAACAAGTACCGGTAATATATATATAATATAGCTTGCAGTGAATTACTGTAAATACTTACAGTTCTGAAGACTCCAGCAGGCTCAGGATCAGTGCTCTGGGCAGCTGGGCTCAGGGCTGGAAGTGGGCACCGCTCTGCAGTTCAGGAAGGAGACCTTGCAGTGCCTCCGTGTGACGTCACGGCGCGCGGCGTACGCAAAGGGCAGGGGAGATCGGGAGGAGGCGCAAGAAAGTACCGTATTTTTCGCCGATAAGACGCACCTAGGTTTTAGAGGGGGACAATAAGAAAAAAATATTTTTCATTATATCTCGGGTTAGACCGCCAAACAGACCCCCAATGTTAATCAGACCTCAGCTAACAGCCCCAATAAGATCCACAATGTTAATAAGATCTCAGATCAGACCCCCAATCAGACATCAGCTCAGACCCCAATATAAATGACCCTTAATCAGACCTCAGATAAGATCCCCATGCCTCTCATCATCCCCCAGTAGCCTCATATCAGCCCCCAGCAGCCTCTCATCAGCCCCAGTGCCTCTCATCATCCCCGAAAAGCCTCTATATCAGCCCCGCAGCCTCTCCATCAGCCTCCAATGCCTCTATATCAGTCCCCAGTGCTTCTCATCAGCCCCCAGTGCCTCTCATCAGCCCCCAGCAGCCTTTCCATCTGTCCCAGTGCCTCTCATCAGCCCCTAGTGCCTCTAATCAGCTCCCAACAGCCTCTCCGTCAGCCCCCAGTAGCTTCTTAGCCGCCATAAACCTCTCCATCAGCCCCAGTGCCACTTATCAGCCCCCAGTGCCTCTCATCAGCCCCCAGCAGCCTCTCCGTTAGTCCCCAGTAGCTTCTCAGTCCCCAGCAGCCTCTCCATCAGCCCCCAGTGCCTCTGATCAGCCACCAGTAACTCTCATCAGCCCCCAGTGCCTCTCATCAGCCCCCAGCAGCCTCTCCATTAGTCCCCAGTAGCTTCTCAGTCCCCAGCAGCCTCTCCATCAGCTCCCAGTGCCTATAATCAGCCCCCAGTGCCTCTCATCTGCCCCCAGTGCCTCTCATCTGCCCCCAGCAGCCTGTCCATCAGCCCCCAGTAGCTTTTCAGTCCCCAGCAGCCTCTCCATCAGCCCCCAGTGCCTCTCATCAGCCTCTAGCAGCCTCTCCATCAGCCCCAGTGCCTCTCATCAGCCCCCAGCAGCCTCTCTGTTAGTCCCCAGTAGCTTCTCAGTCCCCAGCAGCCTCTCCATCAGCCCCCAGTGCCTCTGATCAGCCACCAGTAGCTCTCATCAGCCCCTAGTGCCTCTCATCAGCCCCCAGCAGCCTCTCCATTAGTCCCCAGTAGCTTCTCAGTCCCCAGCAGCCTCTCCATCAGCTCCCAGTGCCTATAATCAGCCCCCAGTGCCTCTCATCTGCCCCCAGTGCCTCTCATCTGCCCCCAGCAGCCTGTCCATCAGCCCCCAGTAGCTTTTCAGTCCCCAGCAGCCTCTCCATCAGCCCCCAGTGCCTCTCATCAGCCCCTAGCAGCCTCTCCATCAGCCCCAGTGCCTCTCATCAGCCCCCAGCAGCCTCTCCATCAGTCCATGATAGCTTCTCAGCCCCCAGAAGCCTCTCAATCAGCCACCAGTGCCTCTTATCTGCTCCCAGTGCATATAATCAGCCCCCAGCAGCCTCTCCATCAGCCCTCAGTTACTTTCATCAGCCCACAGTGCCTCTCATCTGCCTCCAGTGCCTCTCAACTTCCCCCAGTGTCTCTCATCAGCCCCCAGTAGCTTCTCAGCCCCCAGAAGCCTCTCCATTAGCCCCAATGCCTCTCATCTGCCCCTAGCAGCCTCTCCATCAGCCCCAGTGCCTCTTATCAGCCCCCAGTGCCTCTCATCAGCCCCTAGAAGCCTCTCCATCAGCCCCCAGAAGGCTCTCCATCAGCCCCCAGTAGCTTCTCAGCCCTCAAAAGCCTCTTGATCAGCCCCCAGTAGCTTCTCAGCCCCCAGAAGCCTCTCCATTAGCCCCAGTGCTTCTCATCTGCCCCTAGCAGCCTCTCCATCAGCCCCAGTGCCTCTTATCAGCCCCCAGTGCCTCTCATGAGCCCCCAGTGCCTATCACCAGCCCCTAGAAGCCTCTCCATCAGCCCCCAGTAGCTTCTCAGCCCTCAAAAGCCTCTTGATCAGCCCCCAGTAGCTTCTTAGCCCCCAGAAACCTCTCCATTAGCCCCCAGTAGCTTCTCAGTCCCCAGAAGTCTCTCTATCAGCCCCCAGTGCCTCTCATCAGCTCCTAGCAGCCTCTCCATCAGCCCCAGTGCCTCTTATCAGCCCCCAGTGCCTCTCATCAGCCCTCAGAAGCCTCTCCATCAGCTCCCAGAAGCCTCTCCATCAGCCCCCAGCAGCTTCTCAGCCCCCAGCAGCCTCTCCATCAGCCCCCAGTAGCTTTGCAGCCCCCAGAAGCCTCTCCATTAGCCCCCAGTAGCGTCTCAGTCCCCAGCCGCCTCTCCATCAGCCCCCAGTGCCTCTCATCATCCCCCAGTGCATCTCATTGGCCCCTAGTGCCTCTCATCAGCCCCCAGCAGCCTCTCCATCAGCCCCAGTAGCTTATCAGCACCCAGCAGCCTCTCCATCAGCCCCCAGTGCCTCTCATCAGCCTCCAGTGCCTCTTATCAGCCTCCAGTGCCTCTCATCAGCCTCCAGTGCCTCTCATCAGCCCCCAGTGCCTCTCATCAGCCCCCAGTGCCTCTCATCAGCCCCCAGTGCCTCTCATCAGCCCCCAGTGCCTCTCATCTGCCCCAGTGCCTCTCATCTGCCACAGTGCCTCTCATCTTCCCCCAGCAGCCTCTACACAAGCCTCCAGTAGCTTTTCAGCCCCCAGAAGGCTCTCCATCAGCCCCCAGTAGCTTATCAGCCCCCAGAAGCCTCTCCATTAGCCCCCACTAGCTTCTCAGTCCCCAGCAGCCTCTCCATCAGCCCTCAGTGCCTCTCATCAGCCCCTAGCAGCCTCTCCATCTGCCCCAGGACCTCTCATCAGCCCCCAGAAGCCTCTCCATCAGTCCCCAGTAGCTTCTCAGCCGCCAGCAGCCTCTCCATCAGCCACCAGCAGCCTCTCCATCAGCCCCAGTGCCTCCTATTAACCCCCAGTGCCTCTCATCTGACCAGTGCTGAAAAAAGTCAGCACCTGTCTCCTCCTAGGTCAGGCAGGGGACACCAGTGTTTTGGGTCTCCTGCCAGCGCTGCTATTGGCTTGGAAGCCAATGGCAGCGCTATAGCTGCACAGGAAGAGGCAGCGTGCAGAGAAGTTCTGTGTCTTTCTGTGCTGCTGTTGGCTTGCTGGGACTTATGGTACAGCAGCACTGTGATTTTACCCTTTCCTGCTGAAAGAAGAAAAGAACAAAAGAAGAACATCTGGAATAGTTGCACCGATTTTTTTTTCCATTTGCAGCTGTTCCAGATCCCTAAACCACCCTTCGTCCCTGTCCCTGTCCCCCCCATCCTTTTTCTTTTTTACGGACGCCATTTGGTCCGTGCACTTTTTTTGGTCTTTTATTGTATTTTTTACCATTTTTCCTGCTCTGCACCACTTTTTCTGCGTGTGAGCTGTGACCGCCAAGTGCTGTTCAATGCGTACCTGCCTGATCAGCACCTGGGGATTATTTGTGCAGATTTTTTGCCCATTTTTTATTTTGGGGGAAAAAAACAAAAGATCTGGTAGTTAGGGCTTTATATAAATACCTATAGAGTTCTATATTTTTATATATATATATATATATATATATATATATCTATATATATATATATATATATTATATATAGAGAGAGAGAGATAAGTTACATTTTTAGCCAGTGTTCACTGTAGTGAAGTGAATTTTTATGCTACAGTTTTCGCACGAACGATCTGTGTGCGTGCCTGCTACAGAGCATCAATCAGTAGAGTGTTCAGTAGCATCTGCACATTTAAGTTGTTGTTTTTTGGGGGGGTTGTGTGTGAAAAAAGAACTGCAGTTAGTGGTAGTTATAAACAGTCAGGTCCATAAATATTGTGACATGGACACAAGTCTAACATTTCTAGCTCTATACACCACCACAATGGATTTGAAATGAAACAAACAAGATGTGCTTTAACTGCAGACTGTCAGCTTTAATTTGAGGTATTTACATCCAAATCAGGTGAACGGTGTAGGAATTACAAAAGTTTGCATATGGTTAAGGGACCAAAAGTTTTGGTTAAGGGACCAAAAGTAATGGGATAGAATAATAATCATAAATCAAACTTTCAGTTTTTAATACTTGGTTGCAAATCCTTTGCAGTAAATTACAGCCTGAAGTCTGGAATGCATAGACATCACCAGACGCTGGGTTTCATCCCTGGTGATGCTCTGTCAGGCCTCTACTGCAACTGTCTTCAGTTTCTGCTTGTTCTTGGGGCATTTTCCCTTCAGTTTTGTCTTCAGCAAGTGAAATGCATTCTCAATCAGATTCAGTTCAGGTGATTGACTTGGCCATTGCATAACATTCCACTTCTTTCCCTTAAAAAACTCTTTGGTTGCTTTTGCAGTATGCTTTGGGTCATTGTCCATCTGCACTGTGAAGTGCCATCCAATGAGTTCTGAAGCATTTGGCTGAATATGAGCAGATAATATTGCCCGAAACACTTCAGAATTCATCCTGCTGCTTTTGTCAGCAGTCACATCATCAATAAATACAAGAGAACCAGTTCCATTGGCAGCCATTCATGCCCACGCCATGACACTACCACCACCATGCTTCATTGATGAGGTGGTATGCTTAGGATCATGAACAGTTCCTTTCCTTCTCCCTGCTCTTCTCTTCCCATCACTCTGGTACAAGTTGATCTTGGTCTCATCTGTCCATAGGATGTTGTTCCAGAACTGTGAAGGCTTTTTTAGATGTCGTGTGGAAAACTCTGTATTAACTCTGGTGAAGTCTTCTCTTGATTGTTGACTTTGACACACATACAACTTCCTCCTGGAGAGTGTTCTTGATCTGGCCAACTGTTGTGAAGGGTGTTTTCTTCACCAGGGAAAGAATTCTTTGGTCATCCACCACAGTTGTTTTCCATGGTCTTCCGGGTCTTTTGGTGTTGCTGAGCTCACGCGTGCATTCCTTCTTTTTAAGAATGTTCCAAACAGTTGTTTTGGCCACGCCTAATGTTTTTGCTATCTCTCTGATGGGTTTGTTTTGCTTTTTCAGCCTAATGATGGCTTGCTCCACTGATCATGACAGCTCTTTGGATCTCATCTTGAGAGTTGACAGCAACAGATTCCAAATGCAAATAGCACACTTGAAATGAACTCTGGACCTTGTATCTGCTCATTGTAATTGGGATAATGAGGAAATAACACACACCTGGCCATGGAACAGCTGAGAAGCCAATTGTCCCATTACTTTTGCTCCCCTAACAAGTGGGAGGCACATATGCAAACTGTTGTAATTCCTGCACCGTTCACCTGATCTGGATGTAAATACCCTCAAATTAAAGCTGACAGTCTGCATGTAAAGCACATCTTGTTCGTTTCATTTCAAATCCATTGTGGTGGTGTATAGAGCCAAAAATGTTAGAATTGTGTTGATGTCCCAATATTTTTGGACCTGACTGTATATATATATATTTCAGTTAGTGTCAGTTTAGATTTTTGCACAAGCTCACCATCTGCGTGCGTGCATTTTGCAGAGCACTGTAGTGAAGTTTTATACTACAGTTTTTGCATGCATGCACGATCAGTAGTGTGCATAGTAGCATCTGCACATTTATTTTTTTTTTAGTTATATTTTGGTGTGAAAAAATACTTGCAGTTAGTGGAAGTTAGTGGTAGTTAGTTAGTGTATATATATACACTATATATATATATCTATATATACACTCACCTAAAGAATTATTAGGAACACCTGTTCAATTTCTCATTAATGTGATTATCTAGTCAACCAATCACATGACAGTTGCTTCAATGCATGTAGGGTTGTGGTCATTGTCAAGACAATCTCCTGAACTCCAAATTGAATGTCAGAATGGGAAATAAATGTGATTTAAGCAATTTTGAGCGTGGCATGGTTGTTCGTGTCAGATGGGCCGGTCTGAGTATTTCACAATCTGCTCAGTTACTGGGATTTTCACGCACAACCATTTCTAGGGTTCACAAAGAATGGTGTGAAAAGGGAAAAATATCCAGTATGCGTCAGTCCTGTGGGCGAAAATGCCTTGTTGATGCTAGAGGTCAGAGGAGAATGGGCCGACTGATTCAAGCTGATAGAAGAGCAACATTGACTGAAATAACCACTCGTTACAACCGAGGTATGCAGCAAAGCATTTGTGAAGCCACAACACGCACAACCTTGAGGCGGATGGGTTACAACAGCAGAAGACCCCACAGGGTATCACTCATCTCCACTACAAATAGGAAAAAGAGGCTACAATTTGCACAAGCTCACCAAAATTGGACTGTTGAAGACTGGAAAAATGTTGCCTGGTCTGATGAGTCTTGATTTCTGTTGAGACATTCAAATGGTAGAGTCTGAATTTGGCGTAAACAGAATGAGAACATGTATCCATCATGCCTTGTTACCACTGTGCAGGCTGGTGGTGGTGGTGTAATGGTGTGGGGGATGTTTTCTGGGCAAACTTTTGGCCCCTTAGTGCCAATTGGCCATCGTTTAAATGCCACGGGCTACCTGAGCATTGTTTCTGACCATGACCACCATGTACCCATCCTCTGATGGCTACTTCCAGCAGGATAATGCACCATGTCACAAAGCTCAAATCATTTCAAATTGGTTTCTTGAACATGACAATGAGTTCACTGTACTAAAATGGCCCCCACAGTCACCAGATCTCCACCCAATAGAGCATCTTTGGGATGTGGTGGAACGGGAGCTTCGTGCCCTGGATGTGCATCCCTCAAATCTCCATCAACTGCAAGATGCTATCCTATCAATATGGGCCAACATTTCTAAAGAATGCTATCAGCACCTTGTTGAATCAATGCCACGTAGAATTAAGGCAGTTCTGAAGGCAAAAGGGGGTCCAACACCGTATTAGTATGGTGTTCCTAATAATTCTTTAGGTGAGTGTATACAGGGCCGTCTTTACCAAGGGGCAAAAGGGGCAGCTGCCCTGGGCCCAGTTGCTCCTGGGGGGCCCAAGGCAGCTGCCTCTTGAGCCCTGCTAGCTACTGCCCCGGGTGTCAGGCTGTCGGCTACACAGGCATCATGATCGTACTGTGCTAATGATCTTAATTCTAGGACCTTAATGAGTTTTGCTTTAGGACCTTAATGACATCATTACCATGTGACCAGTAACCTAGCAATTACTGGTCACATGGCTATGAGGTCATCACAGGTCCTACAGAAGTTAACTGTGGAGCTTTTTTGTGTAAAGATTACATCAGAAAAAGGTGACAGGGGCTGTTATGTTAATATACTGTAAACTACTGTATAGTGGGGTGCTGTATATTGTGTGGTGGGCTGTATATTGTGTGGTGGGCTGTATATTGTGTGGTGGGCTATATATTGTGTAATGGGCTGTATATTGTGTGGTGGCCTGTTTACTGTGTGGGGGCCTGTATACTGTGTGGGGGGGCCTGTATAGTGGGGGGGGGGAGTGCTATACTGCTGTACTGTATAGTGTGGGGGGCTGTATCGTGTATAGTTTGGGGTGCTGTATACAGTGAGGTGTTGTATACCGTGAGGTGTTGTATACTGTGGGCTGCTATACTGCTCTACTATATACTGTGGGGTACTGTATAGTGTGGGGTGCTAAACTGAATACTGTGTGGTGCTGTATACTATAGGGTGCTATACTGCATACTGTGGGGTGCTGGGGTGCACTGTAACACTAGGGTGAGCCGAGCCCTGGTCTCCTTCCTGCAGAGCGGTGCCCACTTCCAGCCTGAGCCCAGCTGCCCAGAGCACTGATCCTGAGCCGCTGGAGTCTTCAGAACTAGAAGTATTTACAGTCATTCACTGGACTCTACCAGATATGTGGATTTTTTGTGTGTGTGTGTTGTGGTGGAGGGCGTGATTGCATGCTAAGGTGTGGGAAGGCGGGATCCAGGGGGCCCAAGTAAATTTTTGCCCGGGGTCCAATCAATATTAAAGACGGCCCTGAGTGTATATATACTGTATATATATATATATATATATATATATATATATATATAAAGAAATATTGACCCTAGCTGTTACTTTGTATTGATATCGAAGCACATTGACTGTGGTGCCTGTGACGCGGCGACCATGTGACACAACATTGCGAACACGTGACCGCTTTTTCAATGACGTCACGAACATGCGCAAAGTCTAGTTCTGGGACGCCGTATCCACGAGACATAGTATGGAATTCTGTATCCACCTGTATTCTGAGCTTGCCTGATTCCATGCCAGGCCCTCCTACAACGTCACATTCACAGGTGACAATTATTTAATTTTGATTATCACTTTAGTGTTATTAATATATATTTCATGTATCGATGATTTTTTATATCTGAGTTATATGTATTCATGTATTTGATTGCACTGTCCTTCCGATATGATGTTCGGAAGTATTCACTCAATATGTACTGTATCTTATTTCTATTTTTTTGTTTAAGTATCAATTATACATGTTAATTGTGATGACCACATAAAAACCCACACTTGTATTGCATGCATTGCTTGAAAATGGTCCCAGTAAGCGGACCGAAACGTCGCTACCTGGGTGAATAAAGGATTCCCACAATTTTTTCACCTGACGGATGTGCTGCGGTGTGCTTATTTCTTTGTTTATTGACACTTTTGGATTTGGTGTCGACACCGCTGGCACCCAGAACCTTCTACTAGGTGTGCTGCCCTGAACTTTTATTACTTCCAGTATACCACAGGAGCTGGCACCCACTAATTACAACAGAGTCATAAATTTTCCATGCTATCAAGCACGATGGATCCGCTGCTAAACCAGCCTTCACCTGCTACTTTCTCGTATTCTGAGGCCGACAAGGAGAGGATTGTGGAGTCATGTGGAGGCAATGTGGACTTCCTCTCGATTCCTTCAGTACTGGACATTAAAAAGAGGTATGAGCGTGATGTGAAAAAATGCTTAACCTTAGAATTACACTCTACAACTCTGGTAGAATATGTTAAAACGAACCGCATACCCAGAGGGATGCGCACACAACCGAGATCTTCTATGCACTCGCATGACTTGGAATTTCGCGCTAAATATGAGCACATTTCCAATAAATATGCGTTGGATCTAATGCTACTCAACATAGAATTTATGCGCAGAGATTTGCTTTCTACAACTAACAGTAAAATGGAGGAGGAAGCCACATTAAAGGCCATTTTGTCTACACAGGAGTTTGATGATTATATCAAAAATTTTCAGCCTCATTTGAACAAATTAAAAAACGAGATCCAGGAAACAAAAAGAGCTAAATGGCAACGAGACACATTGGATTACTCTACGGGACACGTATATAACTGGACAGATGGGAATCGGTTTAATCAAAACCAAATTCAAGGTTCTAAAAGACCAAAGAAAAAGGATGACTCCAACACTTCTGCTACTTTTTTAGGACTTCCTACAACTACAGCAAGAAAGCCACAAGAAGGGGCGGTCGGAATAGACACCGATTCCGTAAAAACAAGGAGTCAAAAGTCCTTGCGAAAGACCAACGCCTGACTGAACAGACTGTGGTAAATATTTCTTCACATATCCTGACACCAGTACAAACACAATTATTGGAAAAGGGTTTAAGTTTTTGTCCTGCTAGTACCATTAACTGGTTTGAATTGGAGGCTGATTTACTTTATTTTTTTCGATTGATTAAACTTAAAATTCACTTTCAGGATACTCATGATACTGCTGTTAAATCCATGCATGAATTATGTCTATCTGATTGGGGGTTAAGACTTAAAAAGGATTTTTCCCCCCAAATATCCTCTAAAGCTTTTGATGTATTTTCGGATGCAGTATTGCGAGACATACAGGAGCTAAAACAATCAGGGCTCTGTGATCGCATTCAGCATCCGAATATGACTAGACAAGAACTGCAAGCACTTAATCAATTGATCCATGACCACTCCCTCACCATCAAATCTGCCGACAAGGGTGGTGCGGTAGTGGTCATGGACACTTCTATGTACATGGCAGAAGCAGCCCGCCAGTTGTCTGATTCGGCAGTATATGTCAAACTCCAAAGGGACCCTAAATTTGATATCCAACGGGAATTAAAGTTGTTGTTACACACATACACACAAACAGGCCTGATTGATGAACAGCTGAACGAATTTTTGCTTATAGATTTTCCAGTTACTCCTTTATTTTATTTGTTACCTAAGATTCACAAAAATTTACAGTGCCCCCCGGCAGACCCATTGTTTCTGGCCGTGGTTCTCTTTTAAGTAACGCATCTATTTTTTTAGACAAAATTCTTCAAGAGTATGTAGTGACATCTAAATCTTATATTAAGGATACTACGGATTTTCTAAGTAGGTTAGCAGACGTGACGATGCCGGAGGACGCCATTTTGGCCTCTTTCGACATCGTCAGTCTGTATACCTCTATACAGCATAACATTGGTCTAGCAGTTGTAGAATCGGCCTTGGCACATTCTGATTATTCTACTGAAGCCCAAACTTTTCTTTCAGGATTGTTACGGCTGATCCTGTACAATAATTATTTCCTTTTTGGCGATAATTACTACATGCAGGTCAGGGGGACGGCCATGGGGACGAATGTGGCCCCCACGTACGCCAACATGGTCGTCTCTCATTTGGAGGAACAATATGTCTATGTGTCCCACCACTTCAGCCATGTGCTGAGGTGGTGGAGATACATAAACTATATCTTTGTCATTTGGACGGGCACAGCTGCTGAATTACATACTTTTCATGCATACCTGAACAGTTTGATTCCGGACATACAGTTCACTCTGGAATTTTCCACGAGTGAGCTGCATTTTCTGGATGTCAATGTTCAATGTATTGGTACATTGTTAAAAACTGAGGTCTATACGAAGCCTACTGACCGCAACACCGTCCTGAGGTATGACAGTGCTCATCCCCGGACGATGGTGCGGTCATTGCCGTATTAGCCAATTTACCAGAGTTAAGAGGATAGTAAGTGACCCCAATAAGCTTGATATTACTTTAGAAAAAATGACACAGTCATTCAGACAGAGACGTTATCCAGCAGCAGTCCTACAACAACAGTTAAGCCGCATCAACCAGAAAGAAAGAAGCAATCTGTTTCATGGTATAAAGAGGGATCAATCACAAAAAATACCCTTCGTATCCACCTTTTGTGAAGCCAGTACTCATGTAGGTAAAATTATTAATAAACATTGGCCAATTTTAGGCACTGAACACAAGAATATTCCTGAATTCCGTAATAGACCTATAATGTCATATAAGAGAGCCAGTAATCTTAAGGATAAACTAGTCAAAAATGACATAGGCTCACAAAAGAGTACACATCAGGTACTTTTAGCTCCCAAAAAGTGTGGCAGTTATCCGTGCCTTCACTGTGTAAATTGCAAGTACAGGTCCTTCTAAAAAAATTAGCATATTGTGATAAAGTTCATTATTTTCTGTAATGTACTGATAAACATTAGACTTTCATATATTTTAGATTCATTACACACCAACTGAAGTAGTTCAAGCCTTTTATTGTTTTAATATTGATGATTTTGGCATACAGCTCATGAAAACCCAAAATTCCTATCTAAATAAATAACATATCATGAAAAGGTTCTCTAAACGAGCTATTAACCTCATCATCTGAATCAACTAATTAACTCTAAACACATGCAAAAGATTCCTGAGGCTTTTAAAAACTCCCAGCCTGGTTCATTACTCAAAACCGCAATCATGGGTAAGACTGCCGACCTGACTGCTGTCCAGAAGGCCATCATTGACACCCTCAAGCAAGAGGGTAAGACACAGAAAGACATTTCTGAACGAATAGGCTGTTCCCAGAGTTCTGTATCAAGGCACCTCAGTGGGAAGTCTGTGGGAAGGAAAAAGTGTGGCAGAAAACGCTGCACAACGAGAAGAGGTGACCGGACCCTGAGGAAGATTGTGGAGAAGGACCGATTCCAGACCTTGGGGGACCTGCAGAAGCAGTGGACCGAGTCTGGAGTAGAAACATCCAGAGCCAGGCGTGTGCAGGAAATGGGCTACAGCTGCTGCATTCCCCAGGTCAAGCCACTTTTGAACCAGAAACAACGGCAGAAGCGCCTGACCTGGGCTACAGAGAAGCAGCACTGGACTGTTGCTCAGTGGTCCAAAGTACTTTTTTCGGATGAAAGCAAATTTTGCATGTCATTCGGAAATCAAGGTGCCAGAGTCTGGAGGAAGACTGGGGAGAGGGAAATGCCAAAATGCCAGAAGTCCAGTGTCAAGTACCCACAGTCAGTGATGGTCTGGGGTGCCATGTCAGCTGCTGGTGTTGGTCCACTGTGTTTTATCAAGGGCAGGGTCAATGCAGCTAGCTATCAGAAGATTTTGGAGCACTTCATGCTTCCATCTGCTGAAAAGCTTTATGGTGATGAAGATTTCATTTTTCAGCACAACCTGGCACCTGCTCACAGTGCCAAAACCACTGGTAAATGGTTTACTGACCATGGTATTACTGTGCTCCATTGGCCTGCCAACTCTCCTGACCTGAACCCCATAGAGAATCTGTGGGATATTGGGAAGAGAAAGTTGAGAGACGCAAGACCCAACACTCTGGATGAGCTTAAGGCCGATATCTAAGCATCCTGGGCCTCCATAACACCTCAGCAGTGCCACAGGCTGATTGCCTCCATGCCACGCCGCATTGAAGCAGTCATTTCTGCAAAAGGATTCCCGACCACGTATTGAGTGCATAACTGAACATAATTATTTGAAGGTTGACTTTTTTTTGTATTAAAAACACTTTTCTTTTATTGGTCGGATGAAATATGCTAATTTTTTTAGATAGGAATTTTGGGTTTTCATGAGCTGTATGCCAAAATCATCAATATTAAAACAATAAAAGGCTTGAACTACTTCAGTTGGTGTGTAATGAATCTAAAATATATGAAAGTCTAATGTTTATCAGTACATTACAGAAAATAATGAACTTTATCACAATATGCTAATTTTTTTAGAAGGACCTGTACATGGTAAAGGGACGCGATTTCATTCATCCGAGCACTGGAGTCACATATTCACTCAAATTTTATTTAACTTGTGATTCTAGTTACATTATATACGTTTTATGGTGCCCCTGCAAACTTTTATATGTAGGTGAAACTACATGCGACTTCAAATCTCGCTTTAATCAGCATCGTTTTTCGATACAAAAAAAACGAAAAGATTTGCCGGTTTCTAATCATTTTGCGAACATGGGACATGGGGAAAGTGATCTAAAGTTTATGATCCTAGACCATGTCCCAATGCCTCGTACAGGAGGTAATCGCATTAAATTGCTTAAAAAACGTGAATCCGAATGGATCTTCAGATTACAATCTATAAAGCCTAATGGCTTAAATGTAGAGTACAAACCTTGGCTATTCATATGATTACGCGTTCCTGTGTCCTTGTCGATCCCAGTGATGAGAAATTTGTAATGTTTTTAATTAAAATATATTTGGATAATATATTTTTTTAATATTCACATTTTTCTTCTTTTTTTACACTCATAGGACCTATGGATGGAAGGGTTCAGCTCAGCAGGAGGACAGATATTCTGGATATGTACGGCTCATCCCGGACTACATTGCATTCTCTTCTTTCTTTTTTTCTTTCATTATACTAATGCGTTTGTTATATGCGCTTTTTTTACTTATTATGGTTCATTTTGGATGCTTTCAGCCCGGTAAGGGTTAATGTAGGGAGCACTAGGGCATCAGTAGTTTCTGTCCCCTTTCCCCCTCATTTACATAATTCGAGTGATAGTGCATCGTTGGATAGCACATCACCCGATTCTGTACCCTGGGTAAAGCATCTCGAATGACATTTGACCCTAGCTGTTACTTTGTATTGATATCGAAGCACATTGACTGTGGTGCCTGTGACGCGGCGATCATGTGACACAACATTGCGAACACGTGACCGCTTTTTCAATGACGTCACGAACATGCGCAAAGTCTAGTTCCGGGATGCCGTATCCACGAGACATAGTATGGAATTCTGTATCCACCTGTATTCTGAGCTTGCCCGATTCCATGCCAGGCCCTCCTACAACGTCACATTCACAGGTGACAATTATTTAATTTTGATTATCACTTTAGTGTTATTAATATATATTTCATGTATCGATGATTTTTTATATCTGAGTTATATGTATTCATGTATTTGATTGCACTGTCCTTCCGATATGATGTTCGGAAGTATTCACTCAATATGTACTGTATCTTATTTCTATTTTTTGGTTTAAGTATCAATTATACATGTTAATTGTGATGACCACATAAAAACCCACACTTGTATTGCATGCATTGCTTGAAAATGGTCCCAGTAAGCGGACCGAAACGTCGCTACCTGGGTGAATAAAGGATCCCACTATTTTTTCACCTGACGGATGTGCTGCGGTGTGCTTATTTCTTTGTTTATTGACACTTTTGGATTTGGTGTCGACACCGCTGGCACCCAGAACCTTCTACTAGGTGTGCTGCCCTGAACTTTCATTACTTACTATATATATATATATATATATATATATATACATTTCAGTTAGTGTGAGTTTACAGACCCCTCACACTAAATAAAGGTTTACACATTTCACACGTTACAACCAAATACAATTTAAATGTCCCATTCATCCCAACGAGTGTTCTCAGCTGAAGAGGCATACGCCATTCTTGTCTCCGATACTGAGACTGCTAGCGAGGGAGAAGAGGATGCCACTTTCCTCTATTCCTCTACTCCTTCATCATCATCTGCTAATGAGGGTCCCTCTAGAAGGCTCCCCAGAGTAGCAGAGGAGGCAGCCCCCCAGAGTGAGCCCACATGGACCCCACCTTTGTGGGCAACTCAGGAATTCAGCTAGACTGTGCAGGCTTCACTGAAATTGATTTTTCTTAAATCTTTTTCTCTGAAGATTTTATAAATTTTATGGTAACCCAAACAAATTTATACGCCCAGAAATTTATTTCCCAGCACCCTACATCGCCATATGCTAGACCTAAAGGTTGGACCCCAGTAAATGCAGCAGAGATGATGACCTTTTGGGGGCTCTTGCTGCATATGGGCGTAGTAAAAAAAAACTAAGATTAATCAGTATTAGAGTGCGGATGTCTTGTACCACACTCCAATTTACAGTAATACCATGGCCCGTAATCGATTCCAATCAATACTGAAGCTTTTGCATTACAACGATAATGCACAGTGCCCACCCCCTGTTCAAAATTAGGCCCGTCCTTGACCACTTCAACGCAAATTTTCAGAAGTTTACACCCTTAGAACAAAATGTTTGCATAGACAAATCCCTGTTACTTTTCAAAGGGAGGG
This sequence comes from Bufo gargarizans, assembly GCF_014858855.1. Classification (NCBI taxonomy): domain Eukaryota; kingdom Metazoa; phylum Chordata; class Amphibia; order Anura; family Bufonidae; genus Bufo; species Bufo gargarizans. The sequence continues at coordinate 362,268,900 of NC_058080.1, read as the reverse complement.
TAAGATTCCACCAGTACCTGTCCAGCAAGCTGGCAAGGTATGGCATAAAACTGTATTAAGTCTGTGAGAGTAGCTCTGGGTACACTCACAAGTTCCGGGTTTTTTAAGTGAGGGACACCCAGATTGAACCCCCAGAATGCCCCCCGTCCTAGGAGTTAGTGGGAAGATAGTGTGGGACTTACTGCACCCACTGCTCGATAAGGGTTACCATCTGTAAGCCGTGTACCGGGGTGGGCTCCCCAGGATACAGCGAAGTCACAGACAAGAAAAGCAACACTGACACCAGCTTTATATGCAAGAACAGAAACTTTACTTTAACAATAGTGAACACACAACAATATAAGTATACACCGACTAAATTATACCCCAGGCCCACAGTCACCGTCCCTGTCCGAGGGACAGGCCTAGCCGATGGCGCACACAGCAGAGCCTGCAATTCTTGCTGTGCCGCTAAAGAGGACACACCTAGCCGGTGGCGGACACAGCAGAGCCTGCAAGTCAAATACTGCGCCCCAGTCCAGTACAGTAAGGCCTAGCAAAACATGTAACTCTAACTATCTAACTACTATAAGGCCTAGGCTAGTCTCTGTTACTTCAGGCGCCACACAGTAGAATACAATCAGTAACCAGGTGTACTGACCTGCGTCCGTTCGGGTCTCGAGGATGCCGCTTGTCCGGAATGGCCACCAACCTCTCAGCAACCGTGCGGCCTTGCTTGATAATAAAACTTCTGCCCACACGCTGTACACTGTCTTCCTGGAACAATCTCTGACTTCCGCAAGCCAGAATGGAATCGGATTCAGTCTCTCAAAGAACAGTGCTTCCACAATGTCAGATCAGCACTTCCTGGTTTTCAGAAGCAGGAAGCATGAGTCATCATCTGCTTTACATATGCAGATCCCAGAGTGTGCTGACTGTGCTGAAAAACAGTGGCCTCTAGTGTCCGGAATGCCAAATGACAGTTCCAATACAAATTAAACATGAACATTATACAGGCAGAGTTTATCCACAATCTCACACATCTATACATAGATAATTACTACACGAGTCTACCACTGTTCTGTTCACTAAGTTCCAGAGGTACTGTGGCATGCGGCACAGTACGCACAAATTAGAGAGGCCTCCCTAGATCCCTGGTAGGGCAACCACTAAGAAAAGGAGACAGCCGTGCTCTCCTCAATGAGAATATGTTGGTGGTTAAGTACAAGGACAAGAGGGATGTGGCCAGACAAGAACATTCCTACAATTTCAAGAGGTGGTGATAAAGGCCCTAATTCTTCCAAATCAAGCAATGAAGGGCCCCAGTACTTCTGCAAGTTACGGTGCCCGAGTTGTACCAGGGAATCATTTCCCTGGTGAAGTCCCCCAAACAGCGAGGAAGGGAAGGACACAAAAAAGATGCAGGGTGTGTTCCAAAAGGGGGATAAGGAAAGACATAATTTACCATTACGAAACCTGCCCAGAAAAATCTGGCCTGTGCATCAAGATTGTTTCAGAATTTAATTTCATCCTTGATGTACCCTGTAGTTTTACCACCTTATATCTCTGATTTAGTCTGCATAACTTACATATTCACTTTTCACTAACCACTACATATTCATTTCTGTGAAACATCTATTAGGTCAAAAGTGCCCTTTACACTTAAAATGTTCAAACTGGGGTGCTCTTTCCAAAATGGGGTCACTTGTTGAGGTTTTTCATTTCTGGGGACCTCAGGAAATGTATTTAATGTGACATAGCAGCTAAAATACATGTCTGCCAATACAGGCCTGTCAACAAAATTCATATTTTGCAGTTTGCCTGCTGTGCGCCCATTCAACAGGAGTGTTTGCAAAAGGGGAGAAAATGGGGAACATATACTGGGGTGTATTTTCTCCTTTAACCCCTTGTGAAAAGTGAAAAATTGGGGCCTGCTAGTAATTTTTCATTTTTATAAATGTGTGCTCTGAAATGCTTTCTCTAGTATTTCTGCCTTCTGTGAGTCACCTGTTTGCTGAAAAGTACCCTTTCCACCACTTAAATTGTTTGTACGGGGAAGCACTTTCTGAAATGGGGTCACTTCTTGGGGTTTTTCATTTCTGGGGACCTCAGGAATTATTGAATGCACCTGAAATAAATGTCTGCCAATAGTGATGGGCGCCAATATTCGAATAGCGAGAATTCGCAATTATTTAGCATATAGTGATATATAATCGTAATTTCGAATATTCAAGATTTTTTTTTTCATCAGTAACCTCCATCCTTGCTTGTGGGCCAATGTGAAGGCTGCAATGTCTTTGTCTGTGCTTAGCAACATCCCTAGCAACCAATAGGAAAGTTTCCTGCCCCTTACTATACAAGAACCTCCCCAGCAGCCCTTGTATGCAGTATTTTGCAGATCTGAGAGAGACAGCAGTGTTATTGCTATGCTCTCTGCTTTCCTGTGTCATTACATTAGATAATTAGTTAGTTAGTTAGTTAGCCTATATATATATATAATACAGATACTTAGTGGGAAATAGTCAGTGTAGGTTAGATAGTGATATAGTGTAGCTGATAGGTTCCTATGTCCATACATACACTGCCTGTCAAAAAAAAAAAAGTCGCCACCTGGATTTAGCTAAGCAAATAGTTATGAGCATCCTATTGGATAATTACTGCATGGGCGATTATCTTTCAGCTGGCAACAAGTTATTTAACCCCAACTGGTGCAATGAGTTGCTTCTCATTTCTTAAACGACCATGTCGAAAGACACATCTCGTGGTTGTGGAAAAAATGTTAGTCTGTTTTGAGAAGGGTCAAAACATTGGCATGCATCAAGCAGAGGAAACATCTAAGGAGATTGCAGAAACTACTAAAATTGGGTTAAGAACTGTCCAACGCATTATTAAAAACTGGAAGGATAGTGGGGACCCATCGTATTCGAGGAAGAAATGTGGCGGGGAAAAAATCCTGAATGATCGTGATCTGCAATCACTTAAACATTTGGTGAAATCAAATCGAAGAAAAAAAACAGTAGAACTCAGGGCTATGTTTAATAGGGAAAGTAAGAGCATTTCCACACGCACAATTCAAATGGAACTCAAGGGATCGGGAGTGAACATCTGTGTAGTCATAAGAAAACCACATCAGTGAGGCAAACGCGAAAAAATCTGATCTGGGGTTGCTGCAGTTGGTCAGGTCTAGGTTCAGTAACAGTATGTGCTCTAAGAATGAGGTCAGCTTACTCATTCTTCTGTTCAGTTTTTACTTCTGTTCAGTTTTTACAAAAGAAAAAGAAGGAGAAGGACCTCCACTAGAAAGGATGACTATTAAATCGTTTGATGCATGTGTCTTTACAGAGGAAGATGTTCTAAGTTTGCTGTCTAAAGTGAAGACAAATAAGTCACAGGGGACTGATGAGATACACCCAAAATTATTAAAAGAGCTTAGTGGTGAGCTGGCAAAACCGTTAACAGATTTATTTAACCAATCATTAGTAACAGGAGTCGTCCCGGAAGATTGGAAATTGGCAAATGTCGTGCCCATTCACAAGAAAGGTAGTAGGGAGGAATCGAGCAACTATAGACCAGTGAGTCTGACATCAATAGTAGGCAAATTAATGGAAACCCTATTAAAGGATAGGATTGTGGAACATCTAAAATCCCATGGATTGCAAGATGAAAAACAGCATGGGTTTACTTCAGGGAGATCATGTCAAACAAATCTTATAGATTTTTTTGACTGGGTGACTAAAATAATAGACGGTGGAGGTGCAGTAGACATCGCATATCTAGATTTTAGTAAGGCTTTTGACACTGTCCCACATAGAAGACTTTTCAATAAACTGCAGTCATTGAGCATGGACTCCCATATTGTTGAGTGGATTAGGCAGTGGCTGAGTGACAGACAACAGAGGGTTGTAGTCAATGGAGAACATTCAAAACAAGGTCATGTTACCAGTGGGATTCCACAGGGATCTGTACTGGGACCAATTTTGTTTAATATCTTCATAAGTGATATTGCAAAAGGCCTCGATGGTAAGGTTTGTCTTTTTGCTGATGACACAAAGATATGTAACAGGGTTGATGTTCCTGGAGGGAAACGCCAAATGGAAAAGGATTTAGGAAAACTAGAAGAATGGTCAGAACTCTGGCAACTGAAATTTAATGTGGATAAGTGCAAGATAATGCACCTGGGGCGTAAAAACCCAAGGGCAGAATATAGAATATTTGACACAGTCCTGACCTCAGTATCTGAGGAAAGGGATTTAGGAGTAATTATTTCAGAAGACTTAAAGGTGGGAAGACAATGTAATAAAGCAGCACGAAATGCCAGCAGAATGCTTGGATGTATAGGGAGAGGTATAAGCAGTAGAAAGAGTGAAGTGCTTATGCCGCTGTACAGATCACTGGTGAGACCTCACTTGGAGTATTGTGCGCAGTACTGGAGGCCATATCTCCAGAAGGATATAGATACTCTAGAGAGAGTTCAGAGAAGAGCTACTAAACTAGTACATGGATTGCAGGATAAAACTTACCAGGAAAGGTTAAAAGACCTTAATATGTATAGCTTGGAAGAAAGAAGAGACCGAGGGGATATGATAGAAACTTTTAAATACATAAAGGGAATCAACTCGGTAAAGGAGGAGAGCATATTTAAAAGAAGAAAAACTACCACAAGAGGACACAGTTTTAAATTAGAGGGGCAAAGGTTTAAAAGTAATATAAGGAAGTATTACTTTACTGAGAGAGTAGTGGATGCATGGAATAGCCTTCCTGCAGAAGTGGTAGCTGCAAATACAGTGAAGGAGTTTAAGCATGCATGGGATAGGCATAAGGCTATCCTTCATATAAGATAGGGCCAGGGACTATTCATAGGATTCAGATATATTGGGCAGACTAGATGGGCCAAATGGTTCTTATCTGCCGACACATTCTATGTTTCTATGTTTACCTGAACATACTGAATGACCATGTTATTCCATCAATGGATTTTCTCTTCCCTGATGGCATGGGCATATTCCAAGATGAGAATGGCAGGATTCATCGGGCTCAAATTGTGAAAGAGTGGTTCAGGGAGTATGAGACATCATTTTCACACATGGATTGGCCACCACAGAGTCCAGACCTTAACCCCATTGAGAATCTTTGGGATGTGCTGGAGAAGGCTTTGCGCAGCAGTCAGACTCTACCATCATCAATGCAAGATCTTTATGCAATTAATGCAACACTGGATGGAAATAAATCTTGTGACATTGCAGAAGCTTATCGAAAAAATGCCACAGCTAATGCGTGCCGTAATCAAATCTAAAGGCGGTCCAACAAAATATTTTTGGTGGCGACTTTTTGGGGGGACAGACAGTGTACATGGTACATACAAATAATTTCTACTGGTGTGATATACCAGTTGCCCTCCCAAAAAACGAATTGAAGCAGGGGTGTTATAAACCAATTATATACTTTCTATATAGTGCAGTTTGGTAGTGCAGCATTTGTTTGCGGTTTAGCTGCGTTACCTCATCTACAGATAATGACAAATGACATTGGAACAAATGATTTCTACTAGTGCGATATACTAGTTGCCCCCCCCCCCCCAAAAAAAAAAAGTTATTGAAGCAGAGGTGTTATATGCCAATAATATACTTTCTATATAGTGCATTTGGGTAGAGCAGCATTTGTTTCCGGTTTTTACTGCATTACCTCAGCTATAGATAGTGACAAACGCCATTGGAACAAATAATTTCTACTGGTGTGATATACCAGTTGCCCCCCAAAAAACTGATTGAAGCAGGGGTGTTATATACCAATTATATACTTTCTCTATAGTGCATTTGGGTAGTGCAGCATTGGTTTGCGGTTTTGCTGCGTTACCTCAGCTACAGATAGTGACAAACACCATTGGAACAAATAATTTCTACTAGTGTGATATACCAGTTGCCTCCAAAAAAGTGATTGAAGCAGGGGTGTTATATACCAATTATATACTTTTTATATAGTGCAGTTGTGTAGTGCAGCATTTGTTTGCGGTTTAGCTGCGTTTTCTCAGCTACAGATAGCAACAAACACCATTGAAACAAATCATTTCTACTGGTGTGATATACCCATTGCCCCCCCCCCCCCCCAAAAAAAAAAACAGTTTGAAGCAGGGGTGTTATATTCCAATAATATAATTTCTATATAGTGCATTTAGGCAGTGCAGCATTTGTTTCTGATTTTGCTGCGTTACCTCAGCTACAGATAGTAAAAAACGGCATTGGAACAAATAATTTTTACTGTTGTGATATACCAGTTGCCCCCCAAAAAAGTGATTGAAGTAGGGGTGTTATATATCAATGATATACTTTCTATATAGTGCAGTTGGGTAGAGCTGCATTTGTTTGCGGTTTAGCTGCATTACCTCAGCTACAGATAATGACAAACGCCATTGGAACAAATAATTTTTTACTGGTGTGATATACCAGATGCCCCCCCAAAAAAACTGATTGAAGCACGGGTGTGATATACCTTTTTCCAGAAATACTGCTCTTCTATAGGGATATTTGTCACAGGGTTATTTTAAAAATGACAGGCAGAGGAAGAGTCAGGCCATTTTGCAGGGGTGGTAGGGGTCGGGCAGGTGCAGAAGGTGCGTGCGATTACGTAAAATGACGCACATGACTTGGTTGAGTGACTCACTCAGCCTCCTGCTTCTGCACCCTCCTCATCCTCTCTATCTGCACCCTCTTCACTCTCTGCTGTGTGCACCCCAAAGACACCACCACCACCATATGTCCTCCACTCGAGTCCGAAGAATTATTTTACCATCCATTATAAGACCTTACCGATGCGCATCCATTCTTGGCATCGGATCAGTAAGAGGAGGTATCAACGATCGCCAACCAGCAGTCTGAAGACAGTTCCCAGATCAGCCCAAGCAGGGTGGTCTCTGCTGTTGCTGCCTACTCCGTGATCTCTAATGTCAGTGTTGGTGAAGGGGACAATGATGACGTGTCTATGGATATCACGTGGGTCGAAACAAGAGAGGAAGTGGAGGGGAGTTCAGATGGAGAGACGGAGCAGCAGATAGGGAGGAGAAGGAGGAGAAGCAGGAGAAGCAGGCAGAACTTACAGTGCAAAGGAGGCAAAAAGCAGACTGCTAATGTATCTGGAACGAGCCATCCACCATGCACGGTCACATCTGGCACTCCCAGGATGCCGGCACATGGCTCCGCAGTGTGGGCTTTTTTTTTTAAGTGTCCGCTGCTGACTATAGTGTTGCCATCTGCAGCCTGTGCTGTTAATGCATAAGTCACGGTAAGCCCAACACTCACCTAGGGACGACCCCCTTAAGAAGGCACCTGGTCTCCCATCACCGAGCCCAGTGGGAGCAACACTGTCAGAACCTACAAAGACACACTCCTGGTGCTCCACGTCCTGCCACTTCTCCTTCCCCTTCTCCTCTCTCCTCCCATTTGTCCTCCACTCCAGCTTCCACCGTGCCATCGTCGCATTCATCTGGCAAAAAGCAGGCTTCCGTGACCCAAATATTTGAGCAAAAAAAGATGATTACGCCAGATAACCCTCTATCTCAATAGCTGACCGCTGGCTTGTCAGAACTGCTAGCCCGCCAACTACTGCCATATAAACTGGTGGACTCTGAGGCCTTTAGAAAATTTGTGCCCATTGGCACCCCGCAATGGAAGGTACCCGGAAGGAAATATTTCTCCCAGAAGGGCATCCCGGAGGTCCCCAGAACCTATTCAACGTGCCAGGTAAGACGTTGCCTTGATGTGCTGCAGCTGTTGTGCCTGGAAAAGCCAAGAGCCACACTGGTCCTGCACTCCTTTCAGTTTTGCGGTCATAGAACGATCAGTGGCTAACGCCTCTCAATTTGACAGTTGGTGAAGTGGTGTGCGACAACGGTGCCAATCTGCTGAGCACGCTGAAACAGGGCAAAACTCCACCTTGTACAGTATATGCTTGATAGGCTGCTCCAGCAAAAAAGTGCACTTAACGACTACCTGTACGAACTCTACGGCAGGATAGGTTCTGGGGAGCTTGTTTTTTTTTCACCGCGCCAGTGGCTGCTCATGCGCGACGCATGCAGACTTCAGCTGCCATTTGATGAGATCACCAAACTGGTCAGTCGCAGCCAGGGCGCCATCAGTGACATCGTACCTTACGCCTTCTTTCTGAAGCGTGCATTGCGTCGTGTCATTGATCAAGCCGTCAAGGAGCAGGAGCAGGAAGATGAGGAAGCCGCAATGCTGGATGAATTCCCAGGGGGGGGGCTACTCCATCTGAGACAAGTCAACAGGAGTCTGAAGAGGAGTCAGAGGAGGAGCAAGAAGTGCATGCTTTAAACGTTTCCCTGGGGTTGTCTGTGGGTGGGGGGAGGATACCGAGGACGAGATTATCCTGGACGATGAGCAGTAGCCAGGCCACTCCACCGCTTCCAGTTTAGTGCAAATGGGAGCCTTCATGCTCCAGTGTTTGTAGAGGGACCCCCGTATAAAAAGCATAAAAGGCAAGGATCAGTACTGGGGCCTAGAAAAACCCTAGAAATGAGCAGTGTATAATGTGATGGAAAAATAAATCAAGCCAGCATAGGAGGGAATATGGATAATAACAATACATTAGTAAGTGCCTTGTATTAACTTTAGCTACATGATAAAATGCTGTTTGCTAAAGCTGGTACCTTCCATTTTAGGCCATGTCTAGTGCCCAATAAGAAACATAAACAGGTACATGTTTGGTATCATCATGCATGGGAGGGATTGGAGAATTTCTCTAGAAATTATTTTGATCAGTAAATTATGCTCTTTGCAAAATAAGATTGCTTGAAATCTTTTTTTTTACATTGTGTGTCAGGTTTAATAAAAAATCAGAATAAAAACTATAGTTATAATGTTAATATGGTTGAAAAAATTCCATCAAGTTCAAACAAGGTATAGGTAAAGATATGAGGGCTATAGGGCAAACTATACCCATTTGCATGTACATTTGGTTGTGTAGTAATGCAAATTGTGTGCTTTAGGGAGGTTTATTCTTCTGTTTCTATGCTTTGGTCAACAAAGCAATATCAGGCCATATCCTGTTTTGAAAATATAATTTCCTTTTTAAATTTAAAATACAAAAATGTATTTTAAAGTGTATACTACTCTAACAAAATAACTAAATCAATATATTTGGTATTCTTGTAATCACAAAAATAAATTTAGTAGCATACAGAAGTAAAAACTCGATGTATTTTAAAAATATTACACATGAAATTGGAGAAAATTAAATTTTTCCAATTTTTTTTACTTTTTGTAAGATAAAAAACAAACAAATAAGAAAAGAACAACCAAAATGTTTACCACTTAAGACGGGTTCGCACTTTCGTTAGGAAACCCCCTATAGGTTCCATTTATAACGCAATATGACAGAATTCATAAGACAAAATGCCAAACGATAGCCTTTAAGATGCATTCCATTTTTATCCGTCATAATAGAAGTCTATGGACAAGCATAACGGATCCATCTGGTTTCTATTATGCAGAACGGAAAGCAATGTCCTGTCGACAGGACTGTGAAAGCCCTATTTTCCTAAACAAAAAATCCACGAAGATACAAAAATTCCGACAAAGATATAACGTTTACTTCATCTGGTATGAGGACGAAGATTAAGGTATGTTAAAATGTCAGGGTGCGCGCCATCCTAGTTGTAGCATACATTCTAGGTAATAATATTCAAATACTTTCTATGGTGACTTTGGTTACAATACCTTCTTGCTGTTATTAAGAAATATATATATATATATATATATATATATATATATATATATATAAAATCATGTATGGTTCCTATTGGGAGCAGCCAAAGAGCAGATTGGTGTGGCTGTTCCCTATGTTACAGGCCAGGTTTTGGGCTGGGAATAAAAACCCAGCCAGCAGTCACAGCTGTGTATGGATTACCCTGCATTTTTCATAGTGGAGCTGTGAAGCACTGTGGTCTTGGGTTCCAACCAGTTGGTAGCGTGCTGGAGAGTCGCACGCTGAAAATTAGGCACCCTAAAGCCTGCTGTGGATGGCTGTGGTTTGCCATGGACAAAACAATCCGCCAGGTGACACATTTGTGCTGTGGACTTTATGTGGTGTGAATTAACACCAGGACTCTGCACAGTGTTGTTTTTGCTTTATTGCTTTTTGTTTGAATAAACACTGAACTTTTGCTTTACTACCGTGTTCTTGCCTCTGTACTGCATCCGCTTACCCTGCCTACCAGAGCAAATCCCTACAATTGGTGGCTTGGAGCAGGCAAGCTCACTGAGGCTGGGGTGAATGCCAAAATATTTTTGACTTGCATTTTTGGGCACGGTTGTATGTCAGTTATCAAACCAGCTAAATTGAAACCTGCGTCACATGACAAAATGGAGGCTGTTGTGAAGGTCCTAATGGAGGCTAATTTGCAACAGCAAGAGACCAACCCGCACCAGCAAGAAGCTAACAAGCAGCAGCAAGAGACCAACCAGTTGCTGCTACAACACGTGATGGCTTTGCAGACAGCAGGAGCAACCCCAAGTGTCCATGATGCCCGGAAAGCAGTCTGTGCAGCGATCCCTAAGTTGACACCCACAGATGAAGGTAAAGGGGGAGATTTTGGCAAGACTGGGGTTGAATGTGCTGGTCCGGGCCCAGCGGGTGCATCAGTGGAGGTTCAACACGGCTGACCCGTGAGACCCCAGTATTATAACCTGCTGAACCTTTTGCAAAAGTGTCTACAACCTGACGTACTGAGCTCCACTGCTATTCTGGACCGGTTGTTAGTAGATATGTTCTGGAGGGCTCTGCCACCCCCTCTCCAATGGATTGGCCAGGTCTCTCCAGGTAATGCGCTTGAGATGGTCGACTTGGTGGAAGGCTATGAGGCGACCCGGAACTTATTGGGTGGTTCTTTTGGGAGGGGGCAGTCAAATCCCGTAACTCTCCACCCCGGACCTGGCGACTGGTGCCCACCAAACCTGCCCGGGATGTAACCCCTGTGAAACCCCACTCCAATAATCTGCTGGCGGTGTCGAGAGCCTGGCCATGTTCAAGCTGACTGTCCACATCAGGGGAACCCATGGACACGAACTATGGCTTCTGTCAATCATTGTATGCCAGGAAACTGTGCGCAGTGGGTGCTCCGGAGTCTCTGAACCACCTGTGTCAGATGGAGGTGGGAGACACTCCAGCGGAGGATCAGTTAGACTCAGGGAGTCTGGTGACCCTGGTAAGGGCTTCCCTGGTACGCTCCAGAGAGTACACCGGCCGTAAGGTCGCAGTCATGTGTATACATGGGGACTTAAAAGACTACCCTACTGCTATGGTGACTCTGTCCACGGTTTCCGGCAGGTGGACCCATGAGGTGGCTGTCGCAACCAACCTACATTATGAACTTATAATAGGGAGAGACTTCCTGGGCTTCCTGGCACTGTGGCCGGTTATGAGAGTGACTGATACCCATGAGACAGGAGTAACCCTAGCAGAGTGGCTCGGCTCACGGGGGAGACCAGGACCCTGGGAACCTGAGTCCGAAGGGCCAGCGGTACGGGTGACCGCCACTTCGGTTGAAGAGGGAGAAACAACCCCGCTAAGTGTAATGGTGGGAGACATGGAGAACTTGCTGCCAGGGCCTGAGCTGGCAGACCTCAATGTCTCCGGGGATAATTTTGTTACTGCACAACACCGGGATCCAACCTTATCCCGAGCCTGGGAAAATGTACTAATAATAGATGGTGAACCACAACAACCAGGGGCAGAGTTGGTGTTCCCCTGTTTTGTGGTTCATCAGGATATGTTGTATAGGGTAAATCAGCTGCAAGGTGAATCCATTGAACAATTGGTGGTGCCCCAGGCTTATCGTAAACGTAAATCGTGTTAGAGTTAGCCCACCAGCATGCTCTCAGGGGTCATCTGGGAATGCAATAAACACAGGACCAGATACTACAACGGTTTTACTGGCCCAGTGTGTTTAAAGAGGTGGACGAGTTCTATAAGTCTTGCCCGACCTGCCATGCAACTAGCCCCCAGCACCTTTTCCACATTCCCTTGGTACCTCTCCCGATCATCGAGGTTCCGTTTGAGTGAATCGCTATGGATCTAGTAGTCCCAGTACTGAAGTCTTCTAGTGGACACCAACACATCTTGGTTGTCCTTGATTATGCCACTTGGTACCCGGAGGCAGTGGCACTGCGACATACATCGGCGAAACTTATAGCTAAGGAGCTAATGGAGATGTTCTCCCGAGTGGGGCTTCCAAAAGAGGTTCTGACTTACCAGGGTACCCCATTTATGTCCAATGTCATGAGAGAACTCTGTAAGTTGCTGAATATTAAACAGTTACGGACGTCCTTGTACCATCCACAAACGGACGATGTGGTGGAAAGGTTTAATAAAACTCTAAAAAACCATGTTAAAGAGGGGTTACATTTTTAAGAACATTTCCAAACCTCAATTTTTTTAGGACCAGTTAAGCTATGAAGTCACTTTCTGGGGCTTACATATTGGATACCCCCATTAATCACCCCATTTTAGAAACTACACTCCTCAAACTATTTAAAACTGATTTTACAAACCTTGTTAACTCTTTAGGTTCCCCACGAGAATTAAATGAAAATGGGAGTGAAATTTGAAAATTTCACTTTTTTTTGCAGATTTTAAATTTTATCTTTTTTTTTTTCTGCAACACATTAAGAGTTAACAGCCAAACAAAACCCAGAATCTATTACCCTGAATCTGGAGATTATAGAAACACCCCAGGTGTGCTCAAAAACTGATGTATGGGTGTACAGCATGCTTCAGAGTGGAAGGAGAACCATATGGCTTTTGGAGAGCGGATTTAGCTGGAATGGTAATTGGCAACTATGTCGCATATGAAGACACCCTGAGGTTGCCCTACAGTGGAAACCCCCACAAATTCGGTAAACTGCACCCCTCAAGGAACATTTGAAGGTGTGTAGTGAGCACTTTGACCCATCAGGCGTTTCACAGAATTAGGAAACGCTTGGCTATGAAAATAAAAAATTAAAAAAATTTCCAGACAAAGTTGCTTTACACCCACATTTTTCAATTTCACAAGGGGAAACAGGACAAATTGCACCCCACATTTTGTTCCCCATTTCCAAAAGAATATGCCGACATCCCATATGTGCTCAAAAATGATGTATGGATGCATGGCAGGGTTCAAAAAGGAAAATAGCGCCATTCGGCTTTTGAAGGACAGATTTTGCAGGATTGGCTTTTGGGAGCTATGTCGCATATGAAGACACCCTGAGTGGAAACCCCCCAAAAGTGACCCTATTCTGGAAACTACACCCCTCAAGGAATATTTTAAGATGTGTAATGAGAACTTTGTCTTCAAAGGGAAGTCATGGAATTGGCCGTGAAAATGAAAAATGTAATTTTATTTTCAGAAAAATTGACTTTAGGCCCAAATTTATAACTTTCACAAGGGGGAACTATTTATTGCCCATTTTCTCCTGATTACAGCAATACCCCATATGTGCTTGTATACTGCTATATGGGCGTACCACAGGGGTCAGAAGGAAAGGCACCAAATGACTTCTGGAAGGCAGATTTCACAGGCGCCATTTTTCTATTGAACACACCCTGAGGTACCCCTAGAGTGGAAACCCAAAAAAACTGACCCCATTCCAGAAACTGCACCCCTCAATATTTCAAGGTGTGTAGTGAGCACTTTGACCCATCAGGCATTTCACAGAATTAGGAAACGCTTGGCAGTGAAAATTAAAAATTATAACTTTTTCCAGAAAAAGTTTCTTTACACCCACATTTTTCAATTTCACAAGGGGTAACAAGACAAATTGCACCCCACATTTTGTTCTCCATTTCCCCCCCAAAACGCCAACACCCCATATGTGCTCAAAAAATTATGTATGGGCGCACAGCAGGCTTCAGAGTGGAAGGAGCTCCATATGGCGTTAGGAGAGCGGATTTAGCTGGAATGGTAATTGGGAGCTATGTCACATGTGACGACTAGTGATGGAAGAACAACGGCTGGGACGGTTCACAAACGCGATCAAATGTTCGCGAACCGCAAGTTCGCAGCGGGCCCCTTTCACTTTAATGGCAGGCGAACCTGAAAAACCTTCAGCTCATATTTGCAGCCACCAAATACTTAGTAGACGTGTACAAATAGTCCCACAACATGGACAGTGACATACTAGAGGGGGATCAATGACAATAATTCCAACAAAAAATATGTATCTTAATCAGGGGACATTTTTATGTGTCTTAAAGGGAAATTCTCTGAAATGTGCCCTGTTGGAGCCTATAAAAATGTTAGGCCTCGGGAGTACAGGCCTTAAAAATTTGGCTTTCACCAGACATAATTCTGATTATGTGGCTCTAGGTACATTATGCGGTCAATGGATAAAAATGTTACTGTAGGCCACTGGACTACAGGCCCCAAACATTAGGCATTCACCGGACAGAAAAGATCAAGTGATTATGTGGCTGGAAGTATATTACACTGTCAATGGATATAAATTTTACTGCAGACCAGTACAAATACAGGTCAAATACATATGTTTAAAATAACTAAAAATATAACATTGGATTAAAAACATGGCTAACGAAATCCCCCCTCTTGAAAAAATCCCTAATGATAATAGTTGAAATTCGATAACACGTCGTCACTGGTGTTGAATTCCTCCGAGGCCGCAACAATTATTCATTCAGCGTACATAAAAGAACAAGTAAGTATGTGGCTGGAGGTAGATTACACAGTCATTGGATATCAATTTTACAGCAAGCCAGTGGACTACAGGCCCCAAAAATTATGGATTCACAGTACATAAAAGACCAAGTAAGTATGTGGCTAGAGGTAGATTACACGGCCATTGGTTATCAATTTTACAGCAAGCCAGTGTACTACAGGCCCAAAAAATTATTCATTCAGCGTACATAAAAGAACAAGTAAGTATGTGGCTGGAGGTAGATTACACAGTCATTAGATATCAATTTTGCAGAAATCCTGCATCGGTGATCGTGCTTGCACACTATAGGAAAAAGCGCTGGCCTCTCTGGTGGCCAGGACCGCGGGACTACGCATGCGATGGCACTTTTTCCTACAATGTGCAAGGACGACCACCATTGCTGGATTGCAGGGTTATTGTTACCATGGAAAAGAGAAGCGTATAATGCAATGGGAAAGTGAATTAAGCCAGCCAATGAGGCAATATGGACAATCATAATACATTAGTGTCTTGTATTAACCACATGATAAATGCCATTTTCTGTAGTGAGACAACCCTTTATGGGTTTACTCTGAAACCTCTCTGCAAAGAGAGAATTGTTTCACTAGACAGCCCCCCGTTCTTGGTTCGACTTTATAGCCAGGTGTGTTCCAATTTAACGGATACAGACCGGTCCATCAAGCTGCACCAGGTTGAAAGAAGACCGAGGAAAACCACCCAGTGGATATTTTTTCCGTACCTGGTTCTTTGCCTGGCATGGTTCCAGAGTAAAACCTATTAAAACCTAATGTAGGGGAAATGTAGCTGCAGGATCCCCAAAAACATTTGGCTGTAGTGCATGACCGCTACTTTCCACCTTTGCACATTCAGCAACTGTGGCTTTCAAAATTGGACTATGGGGGTTTTGTGACAGAAGCTTAAGATGAAGTACTTAAGGTGTCGTCATTTACATGAATATTCCCCTTCTGAAGCCGCCCCAGTGTCACTACTTGAATTAGAGCACAAAATAGTGTAAGCTTACTCTGTGCTCTAAGTTCTATTTGCCATTGTATTATTTTATGACTGAAACATTTGTTAAACTTATTTGTACTTTTGCGGGTATTTTGTATTTTTTTTGTAAGTAGGAACAAAAAAAAAACATAAATGATTTTTTAGTAAGTAAGAACAAAAGAAATACAGCAAATTAAATATTTTTTTTTTTACTTTTTTTTAGGAATAGCCCTAACCCTGGCCCTAACTCTAATCATGTCCCTAACCATATCTCAAACTCTAAATAAGCTTTTATAAAACTGTATTAAAACGGTAATAATTTTTTTACACTATATTAATTGTAACATTCTCAGAATTTTTTTTGCCAGGTCTCCACATCCTCTCACTCAAGCAGAGTGAAAAGAGGGGTGGAACCAGGCGATTTCTGATCCTGCTGTTTATCCTACAGCGCTGCTGAGATAATTTTGATTGGCTTCTCACAGCAATCACAGATGCAGGAACCAATCAAATTGGTTCCAAAAATAATCTCCAGCTGTGGGCTGACAGCTTTGTATTGGAGATTTTATTGCTGCATGGAGTGCTATCCTATTCTAAAGCGCCACAGTAAAAAGGTGGCACTCTAGAATAAAGCCCATTAATGACTGCCATAAAAACACGTATCAGTGGTCATTAAGGGGTTAATTCTCTGGAGATATATAAATAAAGATTATTTCTATTTATGCACTGTATATCCACTGTATTGTTTCAGTTGTATGATGTACACTATTTGTAGAATTAAACAATCCATGTTAAATGTGACTGTCTTAGTTAAATATATACAATGACTTATAAACTAGAAAAGAAGACTTTCTGAAAAACTACACAACAGAGAAGGAAATCTTTCCAGAAGAGAGTTCAGCAACCATATAAAAAAAGGAAAACTTTAGACACAGCTGTCAGCTTCTATTACCCACTTTTTGTTTCAGAGAATAGAGGATTATGTTGCAGCTGGGTAGCGAATAATGACCCTAACATCATGGAGGAAGAGCTTTGGTTTGAATGACAAGTCTACTTTACGTGTTTCCTAGGACAATGGGATTGTTCGTTGCTGGACAGAAATACAGCTTGGGGGAATTTGAAAGCTGCAAAAACTACTTTAAATAGACCCCATCAGCCCCAAAAGGGCTAATAGATAGACATTTCTATATAAAAAAATCGCAATGTTTTCAGAAATCGGCGCTATTCAGTTAAAAACCTTCTGTCAAGAAATAACACTTGATGGTCCATTCAGATAAATGGCTTTGAGGTGTCTGAAATAACAATGCTTAGCAAAAAGGGACAGCAAATCATGAGATGACCTGATATTTGGCTCCGGAGATAAATATATGTATTGATAAAGCTATTTGTCCCACAGTAAAAAGCAAAAATCCAAGTGGTTTATTCTGAAAACTGGATGAACACAGGAATGAAATCTTAGTGAGGACTGTATGAGATTGGGCGAAGGAATGAAGGATATAACACATAAACGGATGAGCGAGTAATGGGCCAGTCTAAATGCACACCTTCACTTTTATCTGTACACACAGTCGTAGGATTGCGCAATCTCCGATAATCATCCAATACTTATTTAATATTGTCCACAGTGATGAACGTTTTGCTGATGCATCACTTTACTATTAAAGGAGTTTTCTCATCTCAGACAATAGGGGCATTTCGCTAGGATATGCCCCCATTGTCTTAAACGTGCAGGAGCCCCGAAAGTGAAAGAGAGCGCACTGCGCATGCGCAGCTGCCCTTCATTCATTTCTATGGGGCCACCGAAAATAGCCAAGCGCTTGCTCGGCTATTGCCGCCTGCCCCAAAGAAATGAATGGGAGCATGGGCAGTGCATGCGCGGCATGCTCCCATTCACTTCTATGGGAGAGGCGGGGATTAGCGCTTGGTGGTGGACGGACTCCGGGAAATCTGGGGTCCTCCAGCCACAGCCCTCCCCGCTCTGCTCTCGATATAGGTGCGGGTCCCAGCGGTGCCCCAATTGCCTAAGATGGGAATACCCCTTTAAGGAGATGTATTTCCCAAGTATAAAACAATGTAAGTTAAAAAACTTTAAAGTTGACTGGTCAGCAAGCTATTATCCTACAAACAGTGTCAGACTGGGGTACCTAGGGCCCACCAGTAAAATTATTTCTGGGGGCCCACTACACAGATATAAACAAATATTACCTGCTCACACAGCGCCAGTCAGCAGCAAGATGTTACAAGCGGATTGATTATGGCGGCCCCTGCAGCAACTTCAAGAAGGCAAATCCCTAGGAAACGAGGCTACTGGCTCCCCTGCCTCGATGTTGTTTAGAAGACATCTCAGCCACCCAATGCATCTATAATAATAAAATGCTGAATAATCCACCCAGGTTTTATTTTCCATAGGCTGGTTGAGATGCTGTACGGTGCCTACTTATATGTAGCCAGGCGATTCACCTGTTCCCCTGTGGGCCAGTCCAAGCTTGCTTACAAACTGCCTGCATTACCTTAACAATCCTTTCATGTTGTCCCTGATGGTGTTCTTTTAGGATAGGGCCACACGATCAGGTTTCTGCATGCAGTATTGAAAGCAAAAACCAGCAGTGATTATACTTTCTTTCCTTTTATGATCCACTTCTGATTTTGTCATCCAAACTGCATTCATATTTCACGAATATTCGCTAGAATATTCGTTTTATATTCGCAAATATTCGTATTCGAGATTATTTTCGCAATTGCGATTAATCTAAAATGTAAAAATCGCGTAATGCGAAGTTGATCAAAAAAGAATATATAGCAGTAAATAAAAATAGTGCTATGTATTTGTTTTAAGAATATTCATCATGTTCTAAAACAAGAATATATAGCAATATTTGTAAAATACACATATAGACTGCAATTTAGCTAATATAATGCTATAACCTTTTTTTTTCAAAGTTGTAATTTCACTTTAAATCTAAAGTTCATAAGAGAAAAAAAATTACGACTCTGAAAAAAAGTTTATAGCACTATATTAGCTAAATTGCAAGAGAAGTTGCAAGAAAACGTATGTGAACCATTTGGAATGATAGGGATTTCTGCACAAATTGGTCATAAAATGTGAAAAAGTTACTGCCAGTAGGTTATCCCAATGTACGGAGTTACTGCCAGTAGGTTATCCCAATTTCAATTTCTGCAGATAAAAAGGAGTACCGGTATATGTACATATAGTCACTTGCCTATATCGCGCTGGCTTTCAGACTCCTTCCTGATCTTCCTGGTGCTTGTGTTGGAGGGTGGTTGTGACAGCTGTATCTTCAGGTTTTCTCTTACAAACGCGCGCGGTCCCGGCCGGTGACTCGTGCACGTGAGGGAAACCCAGGCTGGTGATCCACGAGGACGCTGCTTTCGTGTGACGTCACACTAATGATGGATGCTCTCTCGGACCAAAACACGTTTGTAAGAGGAAACCTGAAGATACAGCCGTCACAACCACCCTCCAACACAAGCACCAGGAAGATCAGGAAGGAGTCCGAAAGCCAGCGCGATATAGGCAAGTGACTATATATACATATACTGGTACTCCTTTTTATCTACAGAAATTGAAATTGGGATAACCTACTGGCAGTAACTCCAGACACTATTTTAATTAGTTATTTAATTGCGGTGGACACAGCAGCGGATACCTCCTTCTGTGCTACGTATTGTGATATTTATCACTAGTTACGATTGTACACTGGACAGTCAGCGCGGTCTATTCATTACACTGTTTTTTGACTTGGTCATAAAATGTGATCTGATCTTCATCTAAGTCACAACAATAGACAATCACTAGAGTTGAGCGAACACCTGGATGTTCGGGTTCGAGAAGTTCGGCCGAACTTCCCGAAAATGTTCGGGTTCGGGATCCGAACCCGATCCGAACTTCGTCCCGAACCCGAACTCCATTGAAGTCAATGGGGACCCGAACTTTTCGGCACTAAAACGGCTGTAAAACAGCCCAGGAAAGGGCTAGAGGTCTGCAAAAGGCAGCAACATGTAGGTAAATCCCCTGCAAACAAATGTGGATAGGGAAATGAATAAAAATAAAAATAAAATAAATAAAAATTAACCAAAATCAATTGGAGAGAGGTCCCATAGCAGGGAATCTGGCTTCCCGTCACCCACCACTGGAACAGTCCATTCTCAGATATTTAGGCCCCGGCACCCAGGCAGAGGAGAGAGGTCCCGTAACAGACAATCTGGCTTCATGTCAGCAGAGAATCAGTCTTCATGTCATAGCAGAGAATCAGGCTTCACGTCACCCACCACTGCAACAGTCCTTTTTCATAAATTTAGGCCCAGCACCCAGGCAGAGGAGAGAGGTCCCGTAACAGACAATCTGGCTTCATGTCAGCAGAGAATCAGTCTGCATGTCATAGCAGAGAATCAGGCTTCACGTCAGCCACCAATGCAACAGTCCATTGTCAGATATTTAGGCCCAGCACCCAGGCAGAGGAGAGAGGTCCCGTAACAGAGGATCTGGCTTCATGTCAGCAGAGAATCAGTCTTCATATCATAGCAGAGAATCAGGCTTCACGTCACCCACCACTGCAACAGTCCATTTTCATAAATTTAGGCCCAGCACCCAGGCAGAGGAGAGAGGTCCCGTAACAGACAATCTGGCTTCATGTCAGCAGAGAATCAGTCTTCATGTCATAGCAGAGAATCAGGCTTCACGTCCCCCACCACTGTAAGAGTCCATTTTCATAAATTTAGGCCCAGCACCCAGGCAGAGGAGAGAGGTCCCGTAACAGACAATCTGGCTTCATGTCAGCAGAGAATTAGTCTGCATGTCATAGCAGAGAATCAGGCTTCACGTCAGCCACCAATGCAACAGTCCATTGTCAGATATTTAGGCCCAGCACCCAGGCAGAGGAGAGAGGTCCCGTAACAGAGGATCTGGCTTCATGTCAGCAGAGAATCAGTCTTCATATCATAGCAGAGAATCAGGCTTCACGTCACCCACCACTGCAACAGTCCATTTTCATAAATTTAGGCCCAGCACCCAGGCAGAGGAGAGAGGTCCCGTAACAGAGGATCTGGCTTCATGTCAGCAGAGAATCAGTCTTCATGTCATAGCAGAGAATCAGTCTTCATGTCATAGCAGAGAATCAGGCTTCACGTCACCCACCACTGTAAGAGTCCATTTTCATAAATTTAGGCCCAGCACCCAGGCAGAGGAGAGAGGTCCCGTAACAGACAATCTGGCTTCATGTCAGCAGAGAATCAGTCTTCATGTCATAGCAGAGAATCAGGCTTCACGTCACCCACCACTGCAACAGTCCATTTCATAAATTTAGGCCCAGCACCCAGGCAGAGGAGAGAGGTCCCGTAACAGACAATCTGGCTTCATGTCAGCAGAGAATCAGTCTGCATGTCATAGCAGAGAATCAGGCTTCACGTCAGCCACCACTGCAACAGTCCATTGTCAGATATTTAGGCCCAGCACCCAGGCAGAGGAGAGAGGTCCCGTAACAGACAATCTGGCTTCATGTCAGCAGAGAATTAGTCTGCATGTCATAGCAGAGAATCAGGCTTCACGTCAGCCACCAATGCAACAGTCCATTGTCAGATATTTAGGCCCAGCACCCAGGCAGAGGAGAGAGGTCCCGTAACAGAGGATCTGGCTTCATGTCAGCAGAGAATCAGTCTTCATATCATAGCAGAGAATCAGGCTTCACGTCACCCACCACTGCAACAGTCCATTTTCATAAATTTAGGCCCAGCACCCAGGCAGAGGAGAGAGGTCCCGTAACAGAGGATCTGGCTTCATGTCAGCAGAGAATCAGTCTTCATATCATAGCAGAGAATCAGGCTTCACGTCACCCACCACTGCAACAGTCCATTTTCATAAATTTAGGCCCAGCACCCAGGCAGAGGAGAGAGGTCCCGTAACAGAGGAATCTGGCTTCATGTCAGCAGAGAATCAGTCTGCATGTCATAGCAGAGAATCAGGCTTCACGTCAGCCACCACTGCAACAGTCCATTGTCATAAATTTAGGCCCAGCACCCAGGCAGAGGAGAGAGGTCCCGTAACAGACAATCTGGCTTCATGTCAGCAGAGAATCAGTCTTCATGTCATAGCAGAGAATCAGTCTTCATGTCATAGCAGAGAATCAGGCTTCACGTCACCCACCACTGTAAGAGTCCATTTTCAAAAATTTAGGCCCAGCACCCAGGCAGAGGAGAGAGGTCCCGTAACAGACAATCTGGCTTCATGTCAGCAGAGAATCAGTCTTCATGTCATAGCAGAGAATCAGGCTTCACGTCACCCACCACTGTAAGAGTCCATTTTCATAAATTTAGGCCCAGCACCCAGGCAGAGGAGAGAGGTCCCCTAACAGACAATCTGGCTTCATGTCAGCAGAGAATCAGTCTTCATGTCATAGCAGAGAATCAGGCTTCACGTCACCCACCACTGCAACAGTCCATTTTCATAAATTTAGGCCCAGCACCCTGGCAGAGGAGAGAGGTCCCGTAACAGACAATCTGGCTTCATGTCAGCAGAGAATTAGTCTGCATGTCATAGCAGAGAATCAGGCTTCACGTCAGCCACCAATGCAACAGTCTATTGTCAGATATTTAGGCCCAGCACCCAGGCAGAGGAGAGAGGTCCCGTAACAGACAATCTGGCTTCATGTCAGCAGAGAATCAGTCTTCATGTCATAGCAGAGAATCAGTCTTCATGTCATAGCAGAGAATCAGGCTTCACGTCACCCACCACTGTAAGAGTCCATTTTCATAAATTTAGGCCCAGCACCCAGGCAGAGGAGAGAGGTCCCGTAACAGAGGATCTGGCTTCATGTCAGCAGAGAATCAGTCTTCATATCATAGCAGAGAATCAGGCTTCATGTTACCCACCACTGCAACAGTCCATTTTCATAAATTTAGGCCCAGCACCCTGGCAGAGGAGTGAGGTCCCGTAACAGACAATCTGGCTTCATGTCAGCAGAGAATTCGTCTGCATGTCATAGCAGAGAATCAGGCTTCACGTCAGCCACCAATGCAACAGTCCATTGTTAGATATTTAGGCCCAGCACCCAGGCAGAGGAGAGAGGTCCCGTAACAGACAATCTGGCTTCATGTCAGCAGAGAATCAGTCTTCATGTCATAGCAGAGAATCAGTCTTCATGTCATAGCAGAGAATCAGGCTTCACGTCACCCACCACTGTAAGAGTCCATTGTCATAAATTTAGGCCCAGCACCCAGGCAGAGGAGAGAGGTCCCGTAACAGACAATCTGGCTTCATGTCAGCAGAGAATCAGTCTTCATGACATAGCAGAGAATCAGTCTTCATGTCATAGCAGAGAATCAGGCTTCACGTCACCCACCACTGTAAGAGTCCATTTTCATAAATTTAGGCCCAGCACCCAGGCAGAGGAGAGAGGTCCCGTAACAGACAATCTGGCTTCATGTCAGCAGAGAATTAGTCTGCATGTCATAGCAGAGAATGAGACTTCACGTCAGCCACCACTGCAACAGTCCATTGGCACATATTTAGGCCCAGCACCCAGGCAGAGGAGAGAGGTCCCGTAACAGAGGATCTGGCTTCATGTCAGCAGAGAATCAGTCTGCATGTCATAGCAGAAAATCAGGCTTCACGTCAGCCACCACTGCAACAGTCCATTGTCAGATATTTAGGCCCAGCACCCAGGCAGAGGAGAGAGGTCCCGTAACAGAGAATCTGTCTTCATGTCAGCAGAGAATTAGTCTGCATGTCATAGCAGAGAATCAGGCTTCACGTCACCCAACATTGGAACAGTCCATTGGCATATATTTAGGCCCCGGCACCCAGACAGAGGAGAGGTTCATTCAACTTTGGGTAGCCTCGCAATATAATGGTAAAATGAAAATAAAAATAGGATTGAATGAGGAAGTGCCCTGGAGTCCAATAATATATGGTTAAGGGGAGGTAGTTAATGTCTAATCTGGACAAGGGACGGACAGGTCCTGTGGGATCCATGCCTGGTTCATTTTTATGAACGTCAGCTTGTCCACATTGGCTGTAGACAGGCGGCTGCGTTTGTCTGTAATGACGCCCCCTGCCGTGCTGAATACACGTTCAGACAAAACGCTGGCCGCCGGGCAGGCCAGCACCTCCAAGGCATAAAAGGCTAGCTCTGGCCACGTGGACAATTTAGAGACCCAGAAGTTGAATGGGGCCGAACCGTCAGTCAGTACGTGGAGGGGTGTGCACACGTACTGTTCCACCATGTTAGTGAAATGTTGCCTCCTGCTAACACGTTGCGTATCAGGTGGTGGTGCAGTTAGCTGTGGCGTGTTGACAAAAGTTTTCCACATCTCTGCCATGCTAACCCTGCCCTCAGAGGAGCTGGCCGTGACACAGCTGCCTTGGCGACCTCTTGCTCCTCCTCTGCCTTGGCCTTGGGCTTCCACTTGTTCCCCTGTGACATTTGGGAAAGATTTCGCCCATTATCACACACCACCAGGCCGGGCTTGAGGCTCACCGGCAGCAACCACTCGTCGGTCTGTTGTTCTATACCCCGCCACAACTCCTGTGCGGTGTGGGGCCTGTCCCCCAAACATATGAGTTTCAGAATGGCCTGCTGACGTTTACCCCGGGCTGTGCTGAAGTTGGTGGTGAAGGTGTGTGGCTGACTGGATGAGCAGGTAGAAGAAGAGGAGGAGGAAGCCGAGAAGGAGGAGGTGGCAACAGGAGGCAAAGAATGTTGCCCTGCGATCCTTGGCGGTGGAAGGACGTGCGCTAAACAGCTCTCCGCCTGGGGCCCAGCTGCCACTACATTTACCCAGTGTGCAGTTAGGGAGATATAGCGTCCCTGGCCGTGCTTACTGGTCCACGTATCTGTGGTTAGGTGGACCTTGCAACAGATGGCGTTGCACAGTGCACACTTGATTTTATCGGATACTTGGTTGTGCAGGGAAGGCACGGCTCTCTTGGAGAAGTAGTGGCGGCTGGGAACAACATACTGTGGGACAGCTAGCGACATGAGCTGTTTGAAGCTGTCTGTGTCCACCAGCCTAAATGACAGCATTTCATAGGCCAGTAGTTTAGAAATGCTGGCATTCAGGGCCAGGGATCGAGGGTGGCTAGGTGGGAATTTACGCTTTCTCTCAAATGTTTGTGAGATGGAGAGCTGAACGCTGCCGTGTGACATGGTTGAGACGCTTGGTGACGGAGGTGGTGGTGGTGTTGGTGGTACATCCCCTGTTTGCTGGGCGGCAGGTGCCAACGTTCCTCCAGAGGCAGAGGAAGAGGCCGAGGCGGCAGCAGCAGAAGAGGTAGCAGGGGGAGCCTGAGTGACTTCCTTGGTTTTAAGGTGTTTACTCCACTGCAGTTCATGCTTTGCATGCAGGTGCCTGGTCATGCAGGTTGTGCTCAGGTTCAGAACGTTAATGCCTCGCTTCAGGCTCTGATGGCACAGCATGCAAACCACTCGGGTCTTGTCGTCAGCACATTGTTTGAAGAAGTGCCATGCCAGGGAACTCCTTGAAGCTGCCTTTGGGGTGCTCGGTCCCAGATGGCGGCGGTCAGTAGCAGGCGGAGTCTCTTGGCGGCGGGTGTTCTGCTTTTGCCCACTGCTCCCTCTTTTGCTACGCTGTTGGCTCGGTCTCACCACTGCCTCTTCCTCCGAACTGTGAAAGTCAGTGGCACGACCTTCATTCCATGTGGGGTCTAGGACCTCATCGTCCCCTGCATCGTCTTCCACCCAGTCTTGATTCCTGACCTCCTGTTCAGTCTGCACACTGCAGAAAGACGCAGCAGTTGGCACCTGTGTTTCGTCATCATCAGAGACATGCTGAGGTGGTATTCCCATGTCCTCATCATCAGGAAACATAAGTGGTTGTGCGTCAGTGCATTCTATGTCTTTCACCGCTGGGGAAGGGCTAGGTGGATGCCCTTGGGAAACCCTGCCAGCGGAGTCTTCAAACAGCATAAAAGACTGCTGCATAACTTGAGGCTGAGACAGTTTCCCTGGTATGCATGGGGGTGATGTGACAGACTGATGGGGTTGGTTTTCAGGCGCCATCTGTGCGCTTTCTGCAGAAAACTGGGTGGGAGATAATGTGAATGTGCTGGATCCACTGTCGGCCACCCAATTGACTAATGCCTGTACCTGCTCAGGCCTTACCATCCTTAGAACGGCATTGGGCCCCACCATATATCGCTGTAAATTCTGGCGGCTACTGGGACCTGAGGTAGTTGGTACACTAGGACGTGTGGATGTGGCAGAACGGCCACGTCCTCTCCCAGCACCAGAGGGTCCACTAACACCACCACGACCATGTCCACGTCCGCGTCCCTTACTAGATGTTTTCCTCATTGTTATCGTTCACCACAACAACAAAAATATTATTTGGCCCAATGTATTGTATTCAAATTCAGCGGGATATAAATTTGAGGCCTAGTATTTAGGCGCTGGGTGACCGGTATGGATTTACTAACAGAATTAGACTTGGAAATGCACAGTAGCGTGTGTGTGAAGTTATTCTGAATGACCCTATGTGCACCTTGAATATTATATACCCTTTTAGGGATAGATTTCAAATAGCTCTGATATAGCAGAAACCACTAAATTATGAAATTGCTAAATTGGGAATTGTATTTCAACCGAGAACAAAAAATGTGCTTTGACGGACACTAAATAACTTGCCCATCCACAACAGGACAGCGGTAACGACAGATTTAGCGGGATATAAATTTGAGGCCTAGTATTTAGGCGCTGGGTGACCGGTATGGATTTAGTGACAGAATTAGACTTGGAAATGCACAGTAGCGTGTGTGTGAAGTTATTCTGAATGACCCTATGTGCACCTTGAATATTATATACCCTTTTAGGGATAGATTTCAAATAGCTCTGATATAGCAGAAACCACTAAATTATGAAATTGCTAAATTGGGAATTGTATTTCAACCCTGAACAAAAAATGTGCTTTACCGAACACTAAATAACTTGCCCAGCCACAACAGTACAGCGGTAACGACAGATTTAGCGGGATATAAATTTGAGGCCTAGTATTTAGGCGCTGGGTGACCGGTATGGATTTACTAACAGAATTAGACTTGGAAATGCACAGTAGCGTGTGTGTGAAGTTATTCTGAATGACCCTATGTGCACTTTGAATATTATATACCCTTTTAGGGATAGATTTCAAATAGCTCTGTTATAGCAGAAACCACTAAATTATGAAATTGCTAAATTGGGAATTGTATTTCAACCCAGAACAACAAATGTGCTTTGGTCGGACACTAAATAACTTGCCCACCCACAAAAGGACAGCGGTAACGACAGATTTAGCGGGATATAAATTTGAGGCCTAGTATTTAGGCGCTGGGTGACCGGTATGGATTTAGTGACAGAATTAGACTTGGAAATGCACAGTAGCGTGTGTGTGAAGTTATTTTGAATGACCCTATGTGCACCTTGAATATTATATACCCTTTTAGGGATAGATTTCAAATAGCTCTGATATAGCAGAAACCACTAAATTATTAAATTGCTAAATTGGGAATTGTATTTCAACCCTGAACAAAAAATGTGCTTTAACGGACACTAAATAACTTGCCCAGCCACAACAGTACAGCGGTAACGACAGATGTAGCGGGATATAAATTTGAGGCCTAGTATTTAGGCGCTGGGTGACCGCTATGGATTTACTAACAGAATTAGACTTGGAAATGCACAGTAGCGTGTGTGTGAAGTTATTCTGAATGACCCTATGTGCACCTTGAATATTATATACCCTTTTAGGGATAGATTTCAAATAGCTCTGATATAGCAGAAACCACTAAATTTTGAAATTGCTAAATTGGGAATTTTATTTCAACCCAGAACAAAAAATGTGCTTTGGCGGACACTAAATAACTTGCCCATCCACAACAGGACAGCGGTAACGACAGATTTAGCGGGATATAAATTTGAGGCCTAGTATTTAGGCGCTGGGTGACCGGTATGGATTTAGTGACAGAATTAGACTTGGAAATGCACAGTAGCGTGTGTGTGAAGTTATTCTGAATGACCCTATGTGCACCTTGAATATTATATACCCTTTTAGGGATAGATTTCAAATAGCTCTGATATAGCAGAAACCACTAAATTATGAAATTGCTAAATTGGGAATTGTATTTCAACCCTGAACAAAAAATGTGCTTTAACGGACACTAAATAACTTGCCCAGCCACAACAGTACAGCGGTAACGACAGATTTAGCGGGATATAAATTTGAGGCCTAGTATTTAGGCGCTGGGTGACCGCTATGGATTTACTAACAGAATTAGACTTGGAAATGCACAGTAGCGTGTGTGTGAAGTTATTCTGAATGACCCTATGTGCACCTTGAATATTATATACCCTTTTAGGGATAGATTTCAAATAGCTCTGATATAGCAGAAACCACTAAATTATGAAATTGCTAAATTGGGAATTGTATTTCAACTCAGAACAAAAAATGTGCTTTGACGGACACTAAATAACTTGCCCATCCACAACAGGACAGCGGTAACGACAGATTTAGCGGGATATAAATTTGAGGCCTAGTATTTAGGCGCTGGGTGACCGGTATGGATTTAGTGACAGAATTAGACTTGGAAATGCACAGTAGCGTGTGTGTGAAGTTATTCTGAATGACCCTATGTGCACCTTGAATATTATATACCCTTTTAGGGATAGATTTCAAATAGCTCTGATATAGCAGAAACCACTAAATTATGAAATTGCTAAATTGGGAATTGTATTTCAACCCAGAACAAAAAATGTGCTTTGACGGACACTAAATAACTTGCCCATCCACAACAGTACAGCGGTAACGACAGATTTAGCGGGATATAAATTTGAGGCCTAGTATTTAGGCGCTGGGTGACCGGTATGGATTTAGTGACAGAATTAAACTTGGAAATGCACAGTAGCGTGTGTGTGAAGTTATTCTGAATGACCCTATGTGCACCTTGAATATTATATACCCTTTTAGGGATAGATTTCAAATAGCTCTGATATAGCAGAAACCACTAAATTATGAAATTGCTAAATTGGGAATTGTATTTCAACCCTGAACAAAAAATGTGCTTTGACGGACACTAAATAACTTGCCCAGCCACAACAGTACAGCGGTAACGACAGATTTAGCGGGATATAAATTTGAGGCCTAGTATTTAGGCGCTGGGTGACCGGTATGGATTTAGTGACAGAATTAGACTGGGATATGGCCAAAACATAACCACACTATTGCTGGTTAAATGCACTTGGTGTGACAGCTTGACCAACCACACTACTGAGGGTTAAA
The DNA here is from genome assembly GCF_014858855.1 of Bufo gargarizans. Taxonomy (NCBI): domain Eukaryota; kingdom Metazoa; phylum Chordata; class Amphibia; order Anura; family Bufonidae; genus Bufo; species Bufo gargarizans. The sequence goes on along the minus strand of NC_058080.1, from coordinate 362,239,948 downwards.
TGCACTTGGTGACGGGCGCAGCTTGCCCCTGATGTAGTATATGGCCAAAAAATGAACAGGCTATTGCTGGTTAAATGCACTTGGTGTGACAGCTTCACCCTGATGTAGGCTTTAGCCAAAAAACAACCACACCATTGAGGGTTAAATGCACTTGGTGACAGGCGCAGCTTGCCCCTGATGTAGTATATGGCCAAAAAATGAACAGACTATTGCTGGTTAAATGCACTTGGTGTGACAGCTTGACCAACCACACTACTGAGGGTTAAATGCACTTGGTGACGGGCGCAGCTTGCCCCTGATGTAGTATATGGCCAAAAAATGAACAGACTATTGCTGGTTAAATGCACTTGGTCTGACAGCTTGACCAACCACACTACTGAGAGTTAAATGCACTTGGTGACGGGCGCAGCTTGCCCCTGATGTAGTATATGGCCAAAAAATGAACAGACTATTGCTGGTTAAATGCACTTGGTGACAGGCACAGCTTGCCCCTGATTTAGTATATGGCCAAAAAATGAACAGACTATTGCTGGTTAAATGCACTTGGTGTGACAGCTTCACCCTGATGTAGGCTTTAGCCAAAAAACAACCACACCATTGAGGGTTAAATGCACTTGGTGACAGGCGCAGCTTGCCCCTGATGTAGTATATGGCCAAAAAATGAACAGACTATTGCTGGTTAAATGCACTTGGTGTGACAGCTTTACCAACCACACTACTGAGGGTTAAATGCACTTGGTGACGGGCGTAGCTTGCCCCTGATGTAGTATATGGCCAAAAAATGAACAGACTATTGCTGGTTAAATGCACTTGGTGTGACAGCTTGACCAACCACACTACTGAGGGTTAAATGCACTTGGTGACGGGCGCAGCTTGCCCCTGATGTAGTATATGGCCAAAAAATTAACAGACTATTGCTGGTTAAATGCACTTGGTGACGGGCGCAGCTTGCCCCTGATTTAGTATATGGCCAAAGAATTAACAGACTATTGCTGGTTAAATGCACTTGGTGTGACAGCTTCACCCTGATGTAGGCTTTAGCCAAAAAACAACCACACCATTGAGGGTTAAATGCACTTGGTCGCAGCTTGGATGCACTTGGTCGCAGCACCACACAAGACACAAAATGGCCGCCGATCACCCCAGAAAAAAGTGACTGACAAACGGTCTGGGCAGCCTAAAAACAGTGAGCAATTGAATTTCAGCAGCTCAATGATGCACAGCTGCAGATCGATCGATTAATCAAGTCCTTTGGAGGAGTTAATCTGCCTAATCTCGCCCTACTGTCGCAGCCGCAACCTCTCCCTACGCTAATCAGAGCAGAGTGACGGGCGGCGCTATGTGACTCCAGCTTAAATAGAGGCTGGGTCACATGGTGCTCTGGCCAATCACAGCCATGCCAATAGTAGGCATGGCTGTGACGGCCTCTTGGGGAAAGTAGTATGACGCTTGTTGATTGGCTGCTTTGCAGCCTTTCAAAAAGCGCCAAGAAAGCATCACAAAAGCGCCAAGAAAGCGACGAACACCGAACCCGAACCCAGACTTTTACGAAAATGTCCGGGTTCGGGTCCGTGTCACGGACACCCCAAAATTCGGTATGAACCCGAACTATACATTTCGAGTACGCTCATCCCTAACAATCACAGTCTGCTTAAACTAATAACACACAAAGAATTAAATGTTACCATGCCATGTAAACATTCACAGTGCAGATGGAAAAAGTATGTGAACCCCTGGATTTAAACACTGGTTGAACCTCCTTTGGCAGCAATAACTTCAACCAAACGTGTCCTGTAGTTGCAGATCAGACGTGCACAACGGTCAGGAGTAATTCTTGACCATTCCTCTTTACAGAACAGTTTCAGTTCAGCAATATTCTTGGGATGTCTGGTGTGAATCGCTTTTTTGAGGTCATGCCACAGCATCGCAATCGGGTTGAGGTCAGGACTGGGCTACTCCAGAACGGGTATTTCCTTCTGTTTAAGCCATTCTGTTGTTGATTTACTTCTATGCTTTGGGTCATTGTCCTGTTGCAACACCCAGCTTCAGCTGGTGGACAGATGGCCTTAAGTTCTCCTGCAAAATGTCTTGATAAACTTGGGAATTTATTTTTCCTTCGATGATAGCAACCCAACCAGGCCCTGACGCAGAAAAGCAGCCCCAAACCATGATGCCCCTATCACCATACTTCACAGTTTGGATTAGGTTTTTATGTTGGTGTGCTGTGCCTCTTTTTCTCCACACACAGTGTGTCCAAACTTTTGGTCTGTACTGTAAATATATATATATATACACACACACCAGTAAATTCACCTCATAAATCAATAACTGTACTGCTGTGGAACAACCAGGTGCTCTTTTGCAAGCTGTAAGTGTGCAGCAATGTTTTTTTTGGACAGCAGTGGCTTCCTTTGTGGTATCCTCATATGAAATCCATTCTTGTTTAGTGTTTTACGTATCGTAGATTCGCTAACAGGGATGTTAGCATATGCCAGAGACTTTTGTAAGTCTTTAGCTGACACTCTAGTATTTTTCTTCACCTCATTGAGCAGTCTGTGCTGTGCTCCTGCAGTAATCTTTACAAGAAGGCCACTCCTAGGGAGAGTAGCAGCAGTGCTGAACTTTCTCCTTTTCTAGACAATTTGTCTTACCGTGGACTGATGAACAGCAAGGCTTTTGGAGATACTTTTATAACCCTTTCCAGCCCTATGCAAGTCAACAATTCTTAATCGTAGGTCTTCTGAGAGCTCTTTTGTGCGAGGCATCATTCACATCAGGCAATGCTTCTTGTGAAAAGCAAACCCAGAACTGGTGTGTGTTTTTTATAGGGCAGGGCAGCTGTAACCAACACCTCCAATCTCATCTCATTGATTTGACTCCAGTTGGCTGACACCTCACTCCAATTATCTCTTGTCATTAGTCTAGGGGTTCACATACTTTTTCCACCTGCACTGGGAATGTTTACATGGTGTGTTCAATAAAAACATGGTAACATTTAATTCTTTGTGTGTTATTAGTTTAAGCAGACTGTGATTGTCTTTTGTTGTGACCTAGATGAAGATCAGATCACATCATTCCAAAGGGTTCACATACTTTTTCTTGCAACTGTATGTATATATATATATATATATATATATACACACACACCAGTAAATTCACCTCATAAACCAATAATTCAATGCTATATGAGAGGTTAAGATTGTAATTGGGGGAAAGTATAGGAGATCAGACATTAGTGAAGTAAACTGTTGATTTTACATGGAAGACTAACATTAACCGCTGAATAGACCTGCGATAAACTGTGGATAAATAGAATTTAACAATCAAGTCCGCTCACCAGTCACCACCTATCAGCAAGCGAGTTTAACCCCCCTTCTAATAAGTGACTGTGAGAACTAAGTCAACAGGGGCGGAGGGCGGGCAGGCTGCAGATCATGAATATGTGGCTTGGCAGACAGTATAATGCTGGCAGCCACCAAAAGTAACTTACCCAACATAACAACATCCAATAACCCCTTATCTAATTGCAGAACTGTTGTTTAGTTCCCCTAACCGTCAATACCCCAGCCACAATACCCTATAGCACATCCTCCTAACAAATCCCCTGTTACCTCATCGTATCTTATAACTTCGACTAGGGCTACCCATCTATAACATTTGTTTTGGCATATTAAAAAAGCACAAATTGAGGAAAATACACTATGTGGATAATGATAATCCCAAGCAGATCAATACATCTCGGAATTTCTTGATCTATTACTTTGTTATGAAGTCAGAGTTTTTGGTCTAAATTCTTAACATTGTGTGATTATTTACAGGGCTTCCAATTCCATCGACAAAACGACGAAGACCCAAAAGGCCTGTTGTGAACGTGGTGCAGGTGTCAATGGACAAAGAGTCGGAGGAGCAGTCGGAGGGTGAGCAGGCCGGACCCTGTACAAATGTCTTGGCCACTTTTCCCCCTGATGTCTGCAGTTCCCCCCTGATGTTTGCACTTCCCCCCTGATGAGTCGGAGGAGCAGTCGGAGGGAGAGCAGGCCGGACCCTCTGTCTGCATGTTCCCCCCCTGATGTATGCACAACGGTGGAAGTCGAGGCGGAGGAGGCCAGACCTTCTCATCCACCAGAATCTAACCACCCAGGTCAAGAAGAAAAGGAGGAGACAGAGGTGGTCTACACCCCCCACCAGGAGGGTAAATATGTGCACACATCAAAATAACATGCATCACATGATCCCCCCACCCCCCTTCAACTCTGGAGCTAAAATGCACATGTGTAAGAAATCTAAACTATAGCCGACCTTAGTTAACATGGCTGCCTGTTTACCTGAGCAGCCTTTGCACCCCGATTAGCAAGCGACTACGCCTGGGGTTTGTTGTTACATAATAGTACGTCCCTGTGCGTTCAGTCACTTCCCGCTGCGGCTTACTAGTAAATTGTCCGGTTGGTAATTGTTTATAGGTGCCTACAATGAGGGGGTCAACATAAACTACCTTACTATAAAGAAACAGAAATGCACCCTTCCATTAGGTGCATGACCGTAGTTTAGGTCTGCATCCGAGCCGCAGTTTTTACAGCTTGGATATGGACCAATTACATGGTGCAGAAAAAGATGCGGTCTGCAATCCGTGTGCTGTCCCCATCTGTAGCTCTGTTATGTTGTGCCTAGAAAAAAATATTACCGGTCCTATTGTTGTCCATTTTGCGGACAAGAATATGCAGTTATTGAAATGGCTGTCTGGGCAGTTACGCTAATTGCATAACGCACAGGGAAGCCTTACGGGTTATTCAGATACACCATTTACGCGCCATGCAAAATACACAACGGTAATGTGCATGTAGCCTAAGGCCCCTTGCACACAATTGTATGCCCTCTGAGACATACGGTCCATGAGCATGCCATATGTCCCAGAGCGGCATAAAATGTGCACACGGGAGCGTGCCGCATCATAGGTTACTATGCTAATAATGTATATTAACCATAGGTAACTATTGATGCTGTGCGCATCGGCCACCCGTGGGACGATTGTCCTGCACTCATATGAACACAGGACTATAGTTCCACGGGCGGCCGATGCGGAGAGTATCATAGTAACCTCTGCTGCTGTGCGCTCCCATGTGCACAATGTATGCCACTCCGGGACATATGGCATGCTCATGGACCATATGTCTCGAAGGGCATATGGTCATGTGCAAGTGGTGTAAGTGTCTAAAGCAGCTAAAAAATATAAACTACCCAAAAAAATAACATTAAACTGTATCCGTACTATCGCTAATCCAAAAAACACTATAATGACCATAAACATGTGTAACTTCTGTATTTTAATATAAATCTCAAGTGTTCATACACCTAATTCACACAATGCACTAATTGTCTGCTAAACTAAATAGCATTAATATTTTATTTTATTTTAAACATACAGTAATCAATAAATGCCATAAACGAATGGCCAAGTTCCAGAAGGAGCATCAAAATGATCTATTGGCTCTCCATAAGCTGCAGCGGCAGGTTTCGAAGAAGGTTCAGAAGATGAAAGAACAGTTATTGTTAAACTCGATGTGCCCGATCTTGAAAGTTCTAGCAGTCGGAGGAACGCGTTGTGTCGTGTGTAGCTAATTTTGTACTTATTTTTCTTGTTGTTTAAAAAACCACATATTTATTGAAACAAAATTTTTTGTCCTGATCAAGATGAGTTTGACGCTGGAATAAAGGGGCCTTACAATTAAGGCTACTTTCACACTAGCGTTCGGGGCTCCGCTTGTGAGTTCCGTTCAAAGGCTCTCACAAGCGGCCCCGAACGCTTCCGTCCAGCCCTAATGCATTCTGAGTGGATGCGGATCCGCTCAGAAAGCATCAGTCTGGCAGCGTTCAGCCTCCGCTCCGCTCAGCAGGCGCACACCCGAACGCTTCCGTCCAGCCCCAATGCATTCTGAATGGATGCGGATCCGCTCAGAATGCATCAGTCTGGCAGCGTTCAGCCTCCGCTCCGCTCAGCAGGCGGACACCTGAACGCTGCTTGCAGCGTTCGGGTGTCCGCCTAGCCGCGCGGAGGCAAACGGATCCGTCCAGACTTACAATGTAAGTCAATAGGGACGGATCCATTTAAATATGACACACTATGGCTCAATTTTCAAACGGATCCGTCCCCCATTGACTTTCAATGTAAAGTCTGGACGGATCCGTCTTAGGCTACTTTGACACTTAGAATGTTTTTTACAATATAATGCAGACGGATCCGTTCTGAACGGATCCACCGTCTGCATTATATGAGCGGATCAGTCTCAGACGGATCCACTCTGAACGCAAGTGTGAAAGTAGCCTAACTTATAAAATTACATGGTAACATTACATTATAAAAAACAAAAGCACGCGTTATCAAACTGAATAAAGGTATTTATTACAAACATAATAATAAAACATGCCTCTAGGGCAACTTTTTGAGCTCCGATAATATCTCGTCCATTTTTTGAAATTGGAGAAGGTGCTTTTGCTCCATGTCCCACACCTTCTTATTGACTCGATGCTGCAGCTTTTTCATTTCCAGCATGTCTGTCTTATATCCTTTTTTAATTCCTTCCAAGTGCTTTATGCACTTGTTCACTACTGAAAAAAAAAAAATATTCAATTACGGTTACTTACAAGACAATTAGTGCATTGTGTGTAGTACAAACCGGATTCCAAAAAAGTTGGGACACTAAACAAATTGTGAATAAAAACTGAATGCAATGATGTGGAGATGGCAAATGTCAATATTTTATTTGTAATAGAACGTAGATGACAGATCAAATGTTTAATCCGAGTAAATGTATCATTTTAAAGGAAAAATACGTTGATTCAAATTTTCACGGTGTCAACAAATCCCTAAAAAGTTGGGACAAGTAGCAATAAGAGGCTGGAAAAAGTAAATTTGAGCATAACGAAGAGCTGGAAGACCAATTAACACTAATTAGGTCAATTGGCAACATGATTGGGTATAAAAAGAGCTTCTCAGAGTGGCAGTGTCTCTCAGAAGCCAAGATGGGTAGAGGATCACCAATTCCCACAATGTTGCGCAGAAAGATAGTGGAGCAATATCAGAAAGGTGTTACCCAGCGAAAAATTGCAAAGACTTTGTATCTATCATCATCAACTGTGCATAACATCATCCGAAGATTCAGAGAATCTGGAACAATCTCTGTGCGTAAGGGTCAAGGCCGTAAAGCCATACTGGATGCCCGTGATCTCCGGGCCCTTAAACGACACTGCACCACAAACAGGAATGCTACTGTAAAGGAAATCACAAAATGGGCTCAGGAATACTTCCAGAAACCATTGTCAGTGAACACAATCCACCGTGCCATCCGCCGTTGCCAGCTGAAACTCTACAGTGCAAAGAAGAAGACATTTCTAAGCAAGAGCCACAAGCTCAGGCGTTTTCACTGGGCCAGGGATCATTTAAAATGGAGTGTGGTAAAATGGGTGTGTGGTCAGACGAGTCACGATTCGAAGTTCTTTTTGGAAATCTGGGACGCCATGTCATCCGGACCAAAGAGGACAAGGACAACCCAAGTTGTTATCAACGCTCAGTTCAGAAGCCTGCATCTCTGATGGTATGGGGTTGCATGAGTGCGTGTGGCATGGGCAGCTTGCATGTCTGGAAAGGCACCATCAATGCAGAAAAATATATTCAGGTTCTAGAACAACATATGCTCCCATCCAGACATCATCTCTTTCAGGGAAGACCCTGCAGTTTTCAACAAGATAATGCCAGACCACATTCTGCATCAATCACAACATCATGGCTGCGTAGGAGAAGGATCCGGGTACAGGAATGGCCAGTCTGCAGTCCAGATCTTTCACCTATAGAGAACATTTGGCGCATCATAAAGAGGAAGGTGCAACAAAGAAGGCCCAAGACGATTGAACAGTTAGAGGCCTGTATTAGACAAGAATGGGAGAGCATTCCTATTTCTAAACTTGAGAAACTGGTCTCCTCGGTCCCCAGATGTCTGTTGAGTGTTGTAAGAAGAAGGGGAGATGCCACACAGTGGTGAAAATGGCCTTGGCCCAACTTTTTGGGGATTTGTTGACACCATGAAATTCTGATTCAACATATTTTTCCCTTAAAATGGTACATTTTCTCAGTTTAAACTTTTGTTCCGTGATTTATGTTCTATTCTGAATAAAATATTAGAAGTTGGCACCTCCACATTATTGCATTCAGTTTTTATTCACGATTTGTATAGTGTCCCAACTTTTTTGGAATCCGGTTTGTATATGTTTAAACACTGCCGATTTACATCTAAATCCAATAACTATAGATCTTTACGTTTAATATATTTTGATTTGCTTAGTGATACTTCGGATAGAGTATAATGTTATTTATTTGGTTACTTAAATTTTTTTGGTAGTTTACAGAGTATGTTGCATTTTTTTTAATTTTCCAATTACACTAGTTTCTGTTGTCCCCTCATTGTTGCCACTTTTAACCACTTCACTGCCGGGCATTAAGAGTAGGCCTCAGCGGGATGTGACTTGACGCAGAGGGACAGTCTATTACGGACCAACAGACACCCTGCCCCCAGGCATAAACGTTTGTGAACCGGGGTGCAAATGCTGCTCAGCTAAACAGGCAGCCATGTTAACTAAGGGCTGTTATTTTTCAGATTCATTACAGATATGCATTGCAGCTCCGGAGATGCAGGGTGGGGGTGATCGTGGGATGCTTGTGAATATGTTATGTATACCGAATTATAGTAATGTGTGCACCAATTTACCCTCCTGGTGGGGGGTGTAGCCCACCTCTTCCTCCTCTTCTTGAGCTGGGGGGGCAGAATCTGGTGGCTGGGAAGTTCCGGCCTCCTCCGTTTCAACTTTCTCCGTGGCACAAATATCAGGAGGGGAAAGTGGCCTCAACATTTTCTGAGGGTCCGGCATCTTCTCCCTCCGACTGTTCCTCACACTCCTCCTCCTCCATGGAAACCTCCTCTAATTTTTTGTTTTGTTTTGGTGGACGGAGGGACCGGGCTGACCTATAACAATGACACAATGTTAAGAATTTAGACAAACAACTCAGAAATCATAACAAAGGTAAAGATCCAGAAATTTCTATATAGATGAATCTGCATGGGATTATCAATTTTCCCAATAGCGTATTTTCCTAATTTTGTTGGTAAATAACATGCCAAACATGTTATAGATGGGTAGAACTAGTCTAAGTTACAAGGTAGGATGAGGTAACAGTGGATTTGTTAGGAAGGTGTCCTATAGGGTATTGTGACTGGGTTATTGACGTTTAGAGAAACCAAACAACAGTTCGGAAAATTAGATAAGGGGTTATTAGATGGTGTTATGTTGGGTATTTAATTTTTTGTGGCTGCCAGCGTTATACTGTCTGCCAAGCCGCATTTTGAAGATGTGCTGCCAGCCTGCCTGCCCTCCCTGTTGATTTAGTTATCACGGGCACTTTATAATTATAAGGAGGGGTAAAGTCTCCCCTTTAACTGTGACTTTGACGGTGACCGCCCCTTTAACAGTGACCTTGACAGTGACCGCCCCTTTAACAGTGACTTTCACGGTGACCGGCCCTTTAACAGTGACTTTCACGGTGACTGTCCCTTTAACTGTGAACTCCACAGTGCCTGTCAGTTGGCAGTTAGGATTTAAGTGAAAAGCTGGCAGGCTTGTATTGGCTAATGCAGGTCATTTTTTGGGAATATCTCAGGAACGGTACATCCTAGAGAGCTGAGATCCCCGCGAGATTTCTTTCCAGGTAGCAAGGGATGTGTATACTAAGTTTCGTTGAAATCGATGATTGCGTTTTGGAGTTTTTGCGGAACATACCCACAAACATACATACATACATGCACACATACATACACACATACATCCTTTTTTTTTATATATATATGTATATATATATATATATATATATATATATATACTGTATATATATATATATATATATATATATATATATATATATAAAATCTTGAATCACATGCAAATTGTGTGGGGGATGTATGTAATGGTCGAGGACTTTGACCGGAATACTGAACGATGTTCGCAGTTTATGTAGATATAAAGAAAAATACCTATATATATTTATGTGTGTGTGAAATGTATGAAATCATCCAGTGACATCATACATCAGTACCATGCTGTGTGTATAACTATATATATACAATCTCAGCGAGGTAGAGATATATGATGTAACCAGAAGATTTTGTACATGTCACACCAGGTATTAAGTAATCATTTTAAAAGGGATGAAATACGGATGTAGTAGAGTTAACACACATGCTTTATGAGACGTGTTATGTAAACTTAATGCAATTAAATGCGTTAAGCTATTTTATAAAATGGCTTTTGTTTCAAGATTACGTGATGAGTTAAGAAATTTGAGTTAAGAGGTTGTGTGTTAACCATACTACATCTGTACAGATTAGCAGCATAACTGAATCTATACATTACTTAGTGTTGTAGAGAGATACAAAATTAATGTAAGTATTTTTGGGGATTGCTTCATGATCGTGCCAGATCCCACTTTTTAATTTTAATTTGGCCCTGACAGACCATATGATGGCTTCTTTCTCATCTCTTTTCTGGGTCCTTGAATAGCCCCGCTCCAGAAAGCGCTGAAGGATAAAGATGCATGCATATAATATAATATTTTTTTTTTTTTTATCAATGTAGTTTTTATTCGCATACACAAATATTTAGCAACACTTGATCTACATATAAATAATTTATACGTAGATCGAGTGTTGCAAAATATTGTTCTGCCATGCATGCAATATGAAATAAAATACAGTGCTATAATACAATATTACTTACAGTGAGAATAACTTCTTCTTTTTGAAAGCAAATTCACACCATTTTCTATCGCCGATTTTATTTCAGGCAGACTGCCAAACTCCACTAGTAGAAAAAGCGAAACTGAAACCAGGGCACATGACACGTCTTACTTCATAAGATCTGAACTTCAGATTTAAAAAAAATTAAGACTCTTAAAAAAAATATTATAGCACTATATTAGAGTTAAATTGCTCTATGTTTTTATTTAGCAAATATTCGCTATTACTATATATTCTTGTTTTAGAATATGACAAATATTCTGAAAAACAAATATATAGCAATATAGCGAATATATTCGTTATTTAGAATATTCGTCTTTTTTTTTTTTTTTTTTAAACCTGTACAGTTGCTAGCATACTCCTCCCCGACAAGCGTCCACGTCACCATGGGAATGCCTGTGGGTTAGAATATACCATCGGATCTGAGTTTTCACGATCTCAGGAAAAACTCATATCCGATAGTATATTCTAATCCACAGGCGTTCCCATGGTGACAGGGATGCTTGTCGGGGAGTAGTATGTGAACAACTGCACAGATTGTAAAAAAAAAAATTACGAATATTCTAAATATCGAATATATTCGCTATATTGCTATATATTAGTTTTTTTGTATATTCGCCATTTTTTTTTCCATATGAAAACATGATTCCTTCCTGCTTAAGTTGCTTGTGGGCCAATGACTCATTGGCCCACAAGCAAGAAGCAGTGAGGAATCATGTTTTCAGATGTAAAAAAAATCGCAAATAGCAAATATATAGCATTAGATTCGAAATGTTTGCAAATTCTCGAAGTTACGATATTCGCTAAAAAAAATTGTTATTCGAATATTCGCGCTCAACACTACTCATGAATATGGAGACTAATTGGCATGCTCTGGGGCTGTTAGGATTTAAAAGTGAGGGAAACATAAAATTGGTGACATATTCCCTTTAACTCTCTCTCGCAATCACGTCACCATATAGAACATGATAGTGAAATACTGAACAGTATTGGTGCGAATAAAGCACTTGTGTTGAGAAAATAACACTTATTTTTGGCTGCTGCAGCCTTCTCATCTGTGATTGTGTCTCTCTCATTGTTGTACTCATCTCTCCTCTACATAGACTTCATAGACAGCTGCAGTTTCTGCATTTTGGTACTTGCTAAGAAACCCCCTGACATAATTACTGATATTATAGATATTCCCTGTTCAAAGGAGACCAAGGTCAGTATGGACACATGATTAAAACAATGAAATGTGAAGGTTACATATATTGATAACATGTAAAATGTATCGATGCCCACTTCGAAAATTCACATTTAAATGCTTTGTGTGGGTGTCACGACCCCTGGTCATGGTCGTGACTCCTTGGGAGCCGCATGCAGTTATCCGCGGTCTGGTGTTGTCGCAACCGCAGCTGGGGGCACTTAGTGGTTTGCCTCAGGTGCGGTTGCCGCAAATAACAGGCATGCGTGCGGTTGCCCTTGGCAACGTGTTTTGGTGTGCACGTCCTTCGTCTGTGTTTGTGTGCACTTCCTGGTCTGTTTGTTGTGCACGAGGTTGTATGCACTTGGACACCTCCCTTCACCTGCGGTTGTCCGCGGCAACGTCTGGTGTTGTGCATGTGGTGGCAGGGTCTCTGCCTGCTGGTTGTTCTGCAGGACACGGTGGCCACGCATGCCGTTGCCAGCGGTGACAGGTGAGTGAGTGTGTGTGCTATTCCCCTTTAAGTTGGTGTTTTCCCTTCTGTGGTGTAGGAAGGGTTAACTCCCTTCCCAGTGTGTGTGTTGTCACTGGGTGTGGTTGACTGGTGGGTGTGGCCTTTTGGCCTATATAGCCTGAGTCTCTTGCAGGCTTCAGTAGGTTGCTCTCAGCCGTGCTTGCTGGAGCAGCCTCCTGTCTCCTCCATCTGCCTGGTGAGGACCATCCTTCTGGTCATAAAACCTTGTTAGTAAAACCTTTGTTACCTTGTCTGATGTTATGTTTATGTGTATGTGGTTGCTGGCTTGTTGCACCTTATGGTTCCCTGGTTCCCTGTGTGATGTATGGTGTGTGCTGTTGTCTTCTCTGTTGTTGTAGACAGACAGCACTTTTGCATGGGTTCCGGGCGGTGTGTTTGTGGCAGGTAGGTGAGGTTGAAGTTCCACATACCTGCCACTGCCATAAGTGGTATTGGATTCCCTTTATTTCCAGCTTGGCCTTTCTAGGCTCCTGTTCCTCCGTGTTCTGGAGGAACAGGTAGTCTATCCAGCTCCTAGCCTAGGGACCTGCGGAGGTGGTCATACTGTCACGACTGGCGGTGGGGGAAACCCCCAGCCGTGCGGTACCCGGAGATGTTTGGTCGCTGCAAGACCTTTAGGGTAGGAGGACCCATGCGCAGGAACCTCGGGTCCCTACTATCCCTCCGCAGGTCCCTAGGCTAGGAGCTGGATAGACTACCTGTTCCTCCAGAACACGGAGGAACAGGAGCCTAGAAAGGCCAAGCTGGAAATAAAGGGAATCCAATACCACTTATGGCAGTGGCAGGTATGTGGAACTTCAACCTCACCTACCTGCCACAAACACACCGCCCGGAACCCATGCAAAAGTGCTGTCTGTCTACAACAACAGAGAAGACAACAGCACACACCATACATCACACAGGGAACCATAAGGTGCAACAAGCCAGCAACCACATACACATAAACATAACATCAGACAAGGTAACAAAGGTTTTACTAACAAGGTTTTATGACCAGAAGGATGGTCCTCACCAGGCAGATGGAGGAGACAGGCGGCTGCTCCAGCCAGCATGGCTGAGAGCAACCTACTGAAGCCTGCAAGAGACTCAGGCTATATAGGCCAAAAGGCCACACCCACCAGTCAACCACACCCAGTGACAACACACACACTGGGAAGGGAGTTAACCCTTCCTACACCACAGAAGGGAAAACACCAACTTAAAGGGGAATAGCACACACACTCACTCACCTGTCACCGCTGGCAACGGCATGCGTGGCCACCGTGTCCTGCAGAACAACCAGCAGGCAGAGACCCTGCCACCACATGCACAACACCAGACGTTGCCGCGGACAACCGCAGGTGAAGGGAGGTGTCCAAGTGCATACAACCTCGTGCACAACAAACAGACCAGGAAGTGCACACCAAAACACGTTGCCAAGGGCAACCGCACGCATGCCTGTTATTCGCGGCAACCGCACCTGAGGCAAACCACTAAGTGCCCCCAGCTGCGGTTGCGACAACACCAGACCGCGGATAACTGCATGCGGCTCCCAAGGAGTCACGACCATGACCAGGGGTCGTGACAGTGGGATATTAAAAAATGCCATTTTATTGTGTAAGCCTCATCTAGTCTCGTACACAGCATAATAATGTAATCTCCATGACGCATCACAGCCCTTTTCGAGCCATATATTCATTTTTTAGAATATTCATAATTTTTCATCATCCATCTGAAGTGAACAGTACATATCTGATTCCTCCCTGCTTAGGGGGTCTGGTTCCAAAAAAAACTGTTCTTATCTGTCCGGGCTCCCTAGGATTTCAGCCCGCTCCACTCAGTGCCGTTGCCATGCGCATGGAGCGTCCCCATCACTATGGGAACGCCTCTGGGTTAGAATATACCATCGGATTTGAGTTTCCACGATCTCACAACAGCGAATAGTCTTGTCATACGACTATGCAACCAATAAAGGGCGCTGATCATAACTCATGAACAGCGCCTTCTAAAAATGCACCAAAATGATATGCAACTGACAATACTAGCTTATTCCTCAGGGCGATATTAACTTTGCCAATATCTTCTAGTCAGGAACATATCGGTGCCCCTCATGCACAGTGAGCTGTTGTCCTTCTGTGTATGGAATGTGCCACTTTATTTTGTTGGTAACATTCTTTTGCACCTGGTAGCTTCTGTGTCACATGGTCTGTTGTGGGTGTGGCTCACAGCTTTATCCTACCTCACAGTGCATTGGTGATACCACTATGGAGGCATGTGAGAGTCTGGTTGCGAGTTGGTTCAGACCCTGTTCACACACCACGGGCAGTTGAGTGGTAGGACCCCATGCGTGCTGAGACATCGTGACGTGGTGCATGAGGGGTTCCGATATGTTCCTGACTGGAAGATATTGGCAAAGTTCTCAGCTTTTAAAATCGGTCTGAGGAATTAGCTAGTATTGTCAGTTGCGTATCATTTTGGTGCATTTTTTGCAGTGAATTGTGTATGTATATTTTTTCATCTGCACAATGTATCATTTGTGTAAGATGTTCCTGTCGTGCATGTGGTCCGCCCCGGCATCCTTCATTGTATGCAATTTTTGCTGGGGATTGCCGTTGTCTGCGGACCGCATGCGGAGGAATTGCTCCCCCGGTTATAGACACACTACAGTGTCTGGGTTTGGAGCATTTCCACCCTGTTTAGGCCACTTTTTTCAGTGAGTTGTCGTCAGAAGAACAACACACAAAAAAACAGATCCTGTCTTTTGAGTATCCGCCTTCACACAATCAGTATTTGGTCAGTAATTGATAAGTATTGGTGTAAGAAATACAGGTTTTGGAAATAATATATTCATTATATTGAATTATATTTTATATATGAGGAATTTATTTGTGTGAACCAAAGATAGGTAGGTGACTGTACGTGTGTATACTTCATTAGTATGCATCTAGCTCCTTTTGTCTTACTCTGATTCTCACAGATAAAGGTCCTGTAATATCCTTTATCTCTTACATATGCTCATTGATAGAGAACAAAAGGCACCCACAATGTGTGAATAAGAACCGAGTGTCATAAAATGCTAAAATAACTGGTTGCAGTTTCTGGGCAGGCCTACAGACTCTCAGATAACTGATATGGGGTGTTGGCAATAATGGGGGTTGAGAGCTTTCAAGGGATAAAAAATCCGTGTTTGGGGTATATGGGGGGAGCTGGTGGAGAAGCTGGAGGAGGAGGCTGGTAAGAAGAGAGCACTAGAGAGGTCAGAGGAGAGACAAAGATTGGAGGCCCGTGTGTGGTAACTATAAACTGTAAGGAATTTGTTGAGTTAAAGTAGCATTATATTATATCCTGGAAATTGCTAGTAATTATAATTATTGTTATGTGTGTTTAAGTGTCATGGTCATATTGATGTTTGACCGTGGCGCGGTTGCCATGCAGACTGGTTGCCGGTGGCAACGTGTTGTTGGCAGTTTGCATGTGCACTTCCCCTTTATGGTTTTCCTTCCTGCTGTTTGGTGAGCAAGGGGCTAATCTTCTTGCTAGGGGTATTAAGGTGTTTCCTGGGTGTGGCGGCGGGCTTGATATAAACCTGTGGCTTGCTGGCTGGGTGCGATGTACTACAGCCTTGCTTGATGTTGGAGCTTTGCTCCTTGCCTGGGTGTTTCTGCCCAGTCCTTTTAGAACATAAATTGTCAGAACATTACTGCCAGAATGATCTAGTCTGATGAATCAGGCACCGGTGTGTGGAAACCCTGGCTGATCCATACCTGATTCATCTTTATTAAGGTGTATCTGAAAATTTTGTGTTGAAATGTGAGTTCTCTTTGGGGTAACTATGCCCCCACCTTACTAAACGCCAGCTCTGATACCACACTACTGGCCACTCAGGAAAGCTTGTCCAGGGCAAACTTGGCCAGTTGCAGCTATGATTCAAGTTTGGCTGTCCAGTAGTCCAGGGGATCTTGGATCTAGAGTGAAAGGGTTCAGACCAAGTATGCCATCACCTGCTAATTCAGGTTCTGCTCCATGTCCGGCTACTGGCTGGTTTCTTTAGTAGGCAGGTGAAGAAACGTGCTCATCAGAGACTGGAGACTCAAGTTACTGCTGACGAAGCTGGTGCTGCTCCTGCCCTCCCCTCTCCAGCAGTCAGGGCAGTGAAGAGTGAGCGCAGAGGTTTCCTCTGGTCAGACCTTCCTGAGGATGGGCGATGGTGCACATAGTCAGCGACCAACTGACTACATAGGATGTCTCTATAGTAGTATAGTTTATCATCCCTTTCAGCAGATGTAAAAAAAAAAGGCCCCCATTTTGGCCTAGTATCGAGGGTCTAACATGGTGGAGAGCCAGTAGTCACCCCTCAGCCAAATGGTGATAATGCCTCTGTCACTATGCAAGCAACTCAGCATGCATTTGGCTACTTGTGCAAGGGACTCTGAGGGACTCCCTGCCTCTCTCTCCAGTGTATACTGCCACTGTCTGTCGGGGTAATCTGCCTGATCTTCCTTATCACCCTCTAGCTCGTTCTGCTCCTCTCCTGTCGCTTGTGCAGATAAACCACCCATTTCTGTATACATTTCCTGGCATTAATGTCCTCCTTGTCCTACTCCTCCACCAGTTCAGCCCCCACAGGACTCAAGTGGCCTTCAGATGTATGCACCACGTCTCCTGTCACCCGGCCAGCCAGATTTCTTAGCATCTGTTCCAGGATGTAAAGGAGTGGAATAACCTCATTCATCCCGTAGTCCTGGTGACTGACAAATAAAGTTGCCTCCTCAAGGACATGAGCTGCCACTGTCCAATGTCGAAGTTACACAGGGCAGTACCCCTTTCCGCCTGCATCATCAAGAAATCATTCACGGCCTTCATCTGCTCATTTAGTTCGTTCAACATATGGAGGATGGAGTTACAATGTGTGGAAACATCGCAAATGAGGGGATGTTGGGGAACACTTTTCTACCTTTACAGCTCAAGGAGTGCATGTTTTGCATGGTAAGAGTGGCTTAAGTGCATGCACAGTTTCCTGCCATTATCAAGACATCTTGCAGTTAGGTAGAAGACTTCAAGAACAGGGTTACAACCAGATTAAAGACATGCACCATGCAGGGCGCCTGGGTCAGCCCTCCTTGACGCAGCACTGATAGAATGTTCTTCCCATTATCGGTGATTTCTTGGTTGATGACACTGAGCAGTTTCTCCCCAGTGTAACTCTGTTCGCCCAGGCTGGCCAGGTGCAGAACAGTGTGACACCGCCGTGCTCTGAATAGGTGATATGCTGGAGGACCACTCAGAACTGTGCCTACAGTGGAGACTGAGGAAAAGGTGGAGGATGAGGAGAGAGAGAAGGACCTTGGTGCCGGAATCACAGCTTGAGAATGCAGAGGCATCATTGCCATCATCTGTCCAAGTTGCTGGTATGTCTAGGGCTGGAACCACATTTACACAATATACTGTATGTCCAAGCTATAGCTCCACACGTCGGCGCTGCTGTTAACTGTACCAGACACTCACAGGCTCAAGGACTGGCCCACCTTCGGTTCAATATACGTGTGCAGGGCTGGTACAGCCTTTTTGGAGAAGTAATGACGGCTTGGGACTCATCACCTTGGCTCGGCACAAGTCATCAGTTCTCTGAAAGGTGCAGAGTGCACCACATAAAAAGGGAGGGACTGTAGTACCAGCAACTTGGCCAGCAGCACGTTTTAGATTCTGCACCGTTGGATAGGTGCACGCATACTGTTGTCTTTTTACAATCGCCTCAGTGATCGATTGCTGACGAAACGAGTGACGAGGAGTAGGAGGAATAGGAGCATCAGGACCAGTAGATGATGGGAAGGAAACACAGCTCCCTTCTGCTAAGGTGGTGAAGCCTTGACTGCTGGAGAAGGGTTGTGGGCCACTGGGTGATGCAGTGGTTGCTGCTGTACCACTACATTAGCACCACAGTTTTCCTAGGCCACTTTATGGTGACGATGTATGTGTTGACGCAGGGCCATGATGCCAACATTGGCACCCTGGCCATGCTTCACCTTCTGTCCACAGACTCTACAAATGGCCACACTGACGTCCTCCAGTGGCTTGATGAAAAATTGGATTTTTTTCCCCCACCACTCCATGCTGAATGCTTGGAGTGGACCCATGCACCACTAGTTATTTCCAGACAGGTAGGCTCCAGAGTAGCAGACAATCTACCCCGGGCACGTTTGGCTCCAGACCTCACACTGCTGCCACCTTGGTGACTCACGGCCAAGCTACCACCCTGCTGGCTCAGCCGCTGCCTCACTCGCAAGCTGCCACCCTCTTCCCCTGATGATGATGATAAAGCCCCCTCTTCACCCAGCTCCCACGTGCGATCAGCTACTCCACTACTGTCTACATGTCACCCTCACCAGTCTCAGGGCTATGTGCCTGAACGCTTGCAACACCAGCTGCCATGCAACTCTCATTGTCGCTACTTGCCCACGTACCGGAGGAAGCAGCGGATCTCTCCTCCACATCTTGGCTGGGCAGTAGCTGCTGACTGTCTTCAAAAAGCTTGTCCTTGCTGAAAAGTGGAGCCGAGCTGACGGAATACAATACTTCCTGAGCAGAAGGAACAGAAAATGAAAGAGGCAGGTTCAGGACAGGTGGGGGCACATAGCTTGTTCCTGGGCCATGCCAACTAAGTCTGGTGTCAGAAGAACGTAACGACTCCTGGCATGGGGGTCTGATGTCACTTGAGATGAAGTTGACGACCATTCAAGGACAGCTGGGTTGCTGGTAAAAACACGACAGCTGGCCTGTTGCCGCAATGCTGCTACCACCACCCATTTCTTCTGCTGCTACTTTTGCCAGCTCCAGAAACATTTTGGCCACTGCCCGTCCCCTTAAGGTTCATTCACACGTCCGTAAATTGCGGATCCCCAATACACCCAGCCGGCACCCCCATAGAACTGCCTATTCTTGTCCGCAATTTCTTCAGTGCTTACAGAAAACCGATTTTAGGCAACTCTAGATTCTTTAGAGCCGCCTCAGCTATATCAGTCGGCTGGCTGGGCATCAGAACGCTGACTGGAGAGGGCGTGTCAGGGCCGGTCTTCTTTCAGTGACAACGGCAATGTATTTTTTTTGTCTCTGTATAATATGGTGCCTGCTGCTTGCTGTAGGTATGATAGCAGTAGTGGGGCTGTGTATATAACTTCAAAACCAAGAGGACGGAGGTAGGGGTGGTGTTGGGGGCGTGGCTTCCACACTTTCCGGCTCCAGCTGGGGCATATAAGCGGTGCAGTATCATTCAGCAGGTCTCTTGAGCCTGCTTTAATCAGTTTAGTGTGGCTATAGATTGGTTTTTCTGCAGTTTGCTGATAAACATCACCTGGGTATTTTTTTATACTACCTGCTCCAAGAGGTATGTCTGTTCTTTCTCTTCCCTCCTTCCCAGATTTATTGAATGATATTATAGGTATATATTGTACATTCTTTTAGATGTCAAGATATTCAGACAGAGAGTCTGCAGGAAAATCTACACAAAAGAGAAAACATTTGGTGTGCAGGGAGTGTCAAACTCCTCTTCCAGACGGATATGGTTATACAACATGTCAATCATGTTGTCCTCGTCTTCCTGAAGATCAAGAACCCACCATTCAGGATGTAGTAGAGTGGGTTAAGGACTTTGTAGAGGGGTCTATTAAAGAACTGAAGGATACTTTTTCTACCCCGAGGAAAAGGTCAAGATATGGAGCATCCTCCCCTACAAGTTGGTGTATCTTCCCCTATGGATAGGATGTTGCAATAATAGAGGAAAGAAATGCTTCTTCAAGAGAGACATCTTCTGATGAGGATGGCTTTGATAAAGGGAAGATTTACTTTCCTGCAGAAAAACCACAAAAATTGCTTAAGCTTGTGCAGGCCGAGGCCCAGCCTGGGGACCAGGGAGAAGCTCCCCCAGATGGTAGAGGGCCAAGGAAAAAGGCCAGAAAAGGTTCCTGTAATCTCTAGGAGATTCAAACTGATGTACCCCTTGGAGGAATCCCAGTCTAAGGACTGGGTTTCTCCACCAAAGGTGGATACAGCTATAGCAAAAATCTCTAAGAGAACTTTAGTTCCCGCCGAGGATGGCAGCAGCAAGACAGTCTGCTGTATCTATTGCCTCTTGTAAAGTTTCACGCACCTTGAGAAGGTGGCTTAACAAGGTGCAATAAGAGATAGACAGAGGGGTTCAGAGAGATGATATTATGTCCTCATTTAAAAATATAAATATGGCGATTGACTACTTATGTGACTCAGCAAATCAGCAGTTGCGTTTTGCATCTAAGGCCCTCTCTACTGCGGGGAGAAGAGCGTTGTGGTTGTGCCCCTGGTCTGGGGACAACCCTTAAAAATATCATTTGTGTAACTTGCTTTACTCCCCCGGTAGGCTGTTTGGTCCAGAATTGGGCAATCTAATGCTAGAATTGTCAGACAAAAAGGTTAAATCTTTATCGCAAGCTTCTAGACCACCCCATAGGTACTTCTCCAACAGAGACAGATCTCCACCTAGACAAGATTCTCTTGGGCATCTGGTAGAGGGAGAGGGGTTGGTCCCTCTAGAAGAGGTGGCATTTCAAGGGGCCCTAGGCCTAACAGGAAGCAACAATTTTGACAATCAAGATACTCCAGTACGCGGTCGACTGTCTTTGTTTTTTCTGGCGTGGGTACAAAGAATAAAAGACCCTTGGGTTCTGAGCACTATCCCAAACGGCTATGCGCTTTCTTTTCTTATGGAACCCTCCAGACAGGTTCATCGCGTCTCACAACCTTCAAGAACCAAAGAAAACTCTTTTGGAGAATTAAATTCTAGAACTTCTCTCTCTGGCCGCCCTGGAGCCGGTGCCTCCCTCTCAGGTAGGGTTAGGGGTCTATTCCCCAGTATTCTTAATTCCCAAACCTTCAGGAAAATGGCATCTAATAATTGATCTGAGGTATTTAAACCGTCACCTGGTAAAGAATACTTTTCGGATGGAAACAATCAGATCCATCAAACCCCTCATATCTCAAAGAGATTATATGGCATTGTTGAATTTGAAAGAAGCGTATTTCCATATTCCGATTTGGTCAGCACACAGGCGGTTTCTACACATAGCGGTAAATATGAGGGGAAAGTTGACTCACTTTCAGGTCAGAGTACTGCCCTTCGGTATAACTTCCGCTTCATTTGTAATCGCCAAGGTAATATCTTCTGTAGTAGCCATCCTCAGATTACAAGGAATAAAGATAATTCCATATCTGGACGATTGGCTAATTATGGCCAGTACTACTCTCCTGCTCAAGGAGCAGGTGAGCATTACACTGTCCCTTCTGACAGAGTTGGGTTGGATTATCAACCAGGAAAAATCTAATCTAACTCCAGCCACCATAAAGCAATTCCTAGGCTTTGTAATAGATTCACAAGAGATGAAGTTATACCTGTCTGACCCAAGAAAGGACCGTATTCAAAGGGGGTTTCGGTACCTCAGAATCCCTCGGGCTGTCTCATTAAGAACTCTAATTAGTTTCTTAGGCTTACTGTCATCTTCAGCAAATGCAGTGCCATGGGCTCCATGGCACCCCTCCAGACAGAAATACTACAGGTCTGGAAAAGGACTTTGTCAGAATTAGACACACTCCATATACTTTCTTCCAGAGCCAGAAGATCTCTTCAATGGTGGAACCATGTCAAGGACGGTATGTCCTTAGTCAAACCCACGTGGGAGGTGCTTACAACAGACGCCTCCAGATCAGGTTGGGGTGCTCATCTTATGGATCGTACAGTGTCTGGAACCTGGAGACAAACAGAAAGACAGCTCTCATCAAATATCAGGGAAATAAGAGCCATATTTTATTCCCTGAAACACTTGCAAACTATTCCTTTGCGGGAAAGCAGTAAGAATAATGACAGACAACATGTCAGTGGTTTTCTATATAAACAAACAGGATGGCACGAGATCGCCGATGCTACTTGTAGAAGTGGGCAAGATCTTGTCATGGGCAGAAACCAGGATAACCAGGTTATCAGCAGGTCACATCAGAGGAACCCTGAATGTGTTGGCAGATCACCTAAGCCGTCAGATGACCATTCCCGGGGAATGGTCCCTCTCTCAAGGGGTATTCCATCAGATCTCGGATCTGTGGGGGTTACCAGACATAGATCTTATGGCCACCAGGCTGAATGCCAAGCTAAAAAGGTTTTGTTCCCTATATGCAGAGGATCAACCCTTCGCAATAGATGCCATGTCGATTCCTTGGGACTTCACACTGGCATACATATTTCCACCCACAGCGATGATACAGAGAGTATTGACCAAGATCAAGCAGGAGCAAGCCTCGGTCATAGTAATAATACCGTTCTGGCTGAAGAGAGCTTGGTTCTCTCTCTTCATGACCATGAGCCAGGGAATGTATTGGGAACTTCCCCTACAGTGGGATCTAATTTCTCAGGGGTCTCAACTGTGTCACAATCTGAGGATCTTTCATCTAACAGCTTGGAAGTTAGTAGGCCCATACTAAAAGCTAGAGGTTTTTCAGTTAGGGTACTAAATACCTTAGCACACTCTATGAGTGTATCTACCAACAGAACATATGCCAGAATTGGAAATAATTTAAGTTCCTGGTGTATAGGAAGAGGTATTAATCCTTCTTCCCCATCTAGGCCCGAAATACTAGAGTTCCTTAAGGATGGTTTTGATAGAGGATTATCTACCAGTACAATCGGTGTTCAGGTGGCCGCTCTTTCAGCTTATCTCCAAGAGAAATTATGTCAATTTCCTCAAAGCCTTGAATAGGCTAAGATCTAGAAGAATCCAGCCGGTGGCTTCTTGGGATCTCTCACTAGTACTAAGACAACTATGTGAGCAACCCTTTGAACCACTTGAGGAAACACCATTAAAATGTCTCTCTCTTAAGACTGCCCTTTTAGTGGCTGTAACTTCAGCAAAAAGGGTAGGAGAATTAAAGGCTTTTGCAGCCGAAGAGCTTTATCTATCTTTTTATTCAGATAGAGTACTGTTAAGATTCCTTCCATCTTTTTTACCTAAAGTTTCCTCATTTTCAAATATAAATCAAGTGATAACTCTTCCTAGGTATTCTCCTTCAGCAGAGGAGAATGCTCAGGTTGACTACACCAAACTTGATGTGGTCAGATGTCTAAGTGTGTATATTGACATAACAAGAGAGTTCCGTAAAGACAAGAGTTTGCTTATTACGTTTCTGGATAACAGTAGAGGAAAATCAGCCTCCAAAGCAATAATATCCAGATAGATCTCAGAATTTATTAAGGAAGCATACATAAATCTGAATTTACAACCACCCGAGTTCAAGAAGGCACACTCAACGAGAGCGACAGCCACATCCTGGACAGAGCTAAGTTTGATTCTTTTGGAGCAGATTTGTAACAGTGTATCTTGGTCTACTCCAGTGACCTTTTTCAAGCATTACAAGTTGGACCCTCTATGTGCAGAAAAAACTATTTTTGTTAGATCTGTGTTAGATTCGGCTACAACTACTAACCCGCCCAGGGATACTACTAGCTAAATCCCATTATTGTGCTGCTGACAGACGCTATGGAAGATTAGATTTAAGCAGTTAATCTGTTTTCCCTTAGTCTTGTCAGCAGCACAAACTTCCCGCCATAGGTCAAAAACTTGTTTTACTTTCTTACAGGATTACTTTATAAAATACTTAATGAGTTGAAGGGGGAAGGTCCATTTATACAGCAGGGTGTTGTAGACTCAATCATTAAAAATTCCACAGGTCCTGCTTGCTCACAGGGGGGATTGTTAACCCATTACTGTGCTGCTGACAAGACTAAGGGAAAACAGATTAACTACCTAAATCTAATCTTATAGTTAGCGAAGCCTACAAATTATATATTAGTCACAAATAATATGGTTATTGTGCCCACTGCACTTGCAAGCAGGTGGCATATTTAAAGACCTGACTTCCACCGCAGATGTATGACAGATATCCTGAAGGGGTTACAAATAGGGATGAGCGAACTCGAACTGTATAGTTCGGGTTCGTACCGAATTTTGGGGTGTCCGTGACACGGACCCGAACCCGGACATTTTCGTAAAAGTCCGGGTTCGGGTTCGGTGTTCGTCGCTTTCTTGGCGCTTTTGTGACGCTTTCTTGGCGCTTTTTGAAAGGCTGCAAAGCAGCCAATCAACAAGCGTCATACTACTTGCCCCAAGAGGCCGTCACAGCCATGCCTACTATTGGCATGGCTGTGATTGGCCAGAGCACCATGTGACCCAGCCTCTATTTAAGCTGGAGTCACATAGCGCCGCCCGTCACTCTGCTCTGATTAGCGTAGGGAGAGGTTGCGGATGCGACAGTAGGGCGAGATTAGGCAGATTAACTCCTCCAAAGGACTTCACTTGATTAATCGATCGATCTGCAGCTGTGCATCATTGAGCTGCTGATACTCAAATGCTCACTCACTGTTTTTAGGCTGCCCAGACCGTTTGTCAGTCACTTTTTTATGGAGTGATCGGCGGCCATTTTGTGTCTTGTGCGGTGCTGCGACCAAGTGCATCCAAGCTGCGACCAAGTGCATTTAACCCTCAATGGTGTGGTTGTTTTTTGGCTAAAGCCTACATCAGGGTGAAGCTGTCACACCAAGTGCATTTAACCAGCAATAGTCTGTTCATTTTTTGGCCATATACTAAATCAGGGGCAAGCTGCGCCTGTCACCAAGTGCATTTAACCCTCAATGGTGTGGTTGTTTTTTGGCTAAAGCCTACATCAGGGTGAAGCTGTCACACCAAGTGCATTTAACCAGCAATAGTCTGTTCATTTTTTGGCCATATACTAAATCAGGGGCAAGCTGCGCCTGTCACCAAGTGCATATAACCCTCAATGGTGTGGTTGTTTTTTGGCTAAAGCCTACATCAGGGTGAAGCTGTCACACCAAGTGCATTTAACCAGCAATAGTCTGTTCATTTTTTGGCCATATACTACATCAGGGGCAAGCTGCGCCCGTCACCAAGTGCATTTAACCCTCAGTAGTGTGGTTGGTCAAGCTGTGACACCAAGTGCATTTAACCAGCAATAGTCTGTTCATTTTTTGGCCATATACTACATCAGGGGCAAGCTGCGCCCGTCACCAAGTGCATTTAACCAGCAATAGTGTGGTTATTTTTTGGCCATATCCCAGTCTAATTCTGTCACTAAATCCATACCGGTCACCCAGCGCCTAAATACTAGGCCTCAAATTTATATCCCGCTAAATCTCTCGTTACCGCTGTCCTGTTGTGGCTGGGAAAGTTATTTAGTGTCCGTCAAAGCACATTTTTTGTTCTGGGTTGAAGTACAATTCCCAATTTAGCAATTTCATAATTTAGTGGTTCCTGCTATATCAGAGCTATTTGAAATCTATCCCTAAAAGGGTATATAATATTCAAGGTGCACATAGGGTCATTCAGAATAACTTCACACACACCGCTTCTGTGCATTTCCAAGTCTAATTCTGTCACTAAATCCATACCGGTCACCCAGCGCCTAAATACTAGGCCTCAAATTTATATCCCGCTAAATCTCTCGTTACCGCTGTCCTGTTGTAGCTGGGAAAGTTATTTAGTGTCCGTCAAAGCACATTTTTTGTTCTGGGTTGAAGTACAATTCCCAATTTAGCAATTTCATAATTTAGTGGTTCCTGCTATATCAGAGCTATTTGAAATCTATCCCTAAAAGGGTATATAATATTCAAGGTGCACATAGGGTCATTCAGAATAACTTCACACACACGCTTACTGTGCATTTCCAAGTCTAATTCTGTCACTAAATCCATACCGGTCACCCAGCGCCTAAATACTAGGCCTCAAATTTATATCCCGCTAAATCTCTCGTTACCGCTGTCCTGTTGTAGCTGGGAAAGTTATTTAGTGTCCGTCAAAGCACATTTTTTGTTCTGGGTTGAAGTACAATTCCCAATTTAGCAATTTCATAATTTAGTGGTTTCCTGCTATATCAGAGCTATTTGAAATCTATCCCTAAAAGGGTATATAATATTCAAGGTGCACATAGGGTCATTCAGAATAACTTCACACACACCGCTACTGTGCATTTCCAAGTCTAATTCTGTCACTAAATCCATACCGGTCACCCAGCGCCTAAATACTAGGCCTCAAATTTATATCCCGCTAAATCTCTCGTTACCGCTGTCCTGTTGTAGCTGGGAAAGTTATTTAGTGTCCGTCAAAGCACATTTTTTGTTCTGGGTTGAAGTACAATTCCCAATTTAGCAATTTCATAATTTAGTGGTTCCTGCTATATCAGAGCTATTTGAAATCTATCCCTAAAAGGGTATATAATATTCAAGGTGCACATAGGGTCATTCAGAATAACTTCACACACACGCTTACTGTGCATTTCCAAGTCTAATTCTGTCACTAAATCCATACCGGTCACCCAGCGCCTAAATACTAGGCCTCAAATTTATATCCCGCTAAATCTCTCGTTACCGCTGTCCTGTTGTAGCTGGGAAAGTTATTTAGTGTCCGTCAAAGCACATTTTTTGTTCTGGGTTGAAGTACAATTCCCAATTTAGCAATTTCATAATTTAGTGGTTCCTGCTATATCAGAGCTATTTGAAATCTATCCCTAAAAGGGTATATAATATTCAAGGTGCACATAGGGTCATTCAGAATAACTTCACACACACGCTTCTGTGCATTTCCAAGTCTAATTCTGTCACTAAATCCATACCGGTCACCCAGCGCCTAAATACTAGGCCTCAAATTTATATCCCGCTAAATCTCTCGTTACCGCTGTCCTGTTGTAGCTGGGAAAGTTATTTAGTGTCCGTCAAAGCACATTTTTTGTTCTGGGTTGAAGTACAATTCCCAATTTAGCAATTTCATAATTTAGTGGTTCCTGCTATATCAGAGCTATTTGAAATCTATCCCTAAAAGGGTATATAATATTCAAGGTGCACATAGGGTCATTCAGAATAACTTCACACACACCGCTTCTGTGCATTTCCAAGTCTAATTCTGTCACTAAATCCATACCGGTCACCCAGCGCCTAAATACTAGGCCTCAAATTTATATCCCGCTAAATCTCTCGTTACCGCTGTCCTGTTGTAGCTGGGAAAGTTATTTAGTGTCCGTCAAAGCACATTTTTTGTTCTGGGTTGAAGTACAATTCCCAATTTAGCAATTTCATAATTTAGTGGTTCCTGCTATATCAGAGCTATTTGAAATCTATCCCTAAAAGGGTATATAATATTCAAGGTGCACATAGGGTCATTCAGAATAACTTCACACACACGCTTCTGTGCATTTCCAAGTCTAATTCTGTCACTAAATCCATACCGGTCACCCAGCGCCTAAATACTAGGCCTCAAATTTATATCCCGCTAAATCTCTCGTTACCGCTGTCCTGTTGTAGCTGGGAAAGTTATTTAGTGTCCGTCAAAGCACATTTTTTGTTCTGGGTTGAAGTACAATTCCCAATTTAGCAATTTCATAATTTAGTGGTTCCTGCTATATCAGAGCTATTTGAAATCTATCCCTAAAAGGGTATATAATATTCAAGGTGCACATAGGGTCATTCAGAATAACTTCACACACACGCTTCTGTGCATTTCCAAGTCTAATTCTGTCACTAAATCCATACCGGTCACCCAGCGCCTAAATACTAGGCCTCAAATTTATATTCCGCTGAATTTGAATACAATACATTGGGCCAAATAATATATTTGTTGTTGTGGTGAACCATAACAATGAGAAAAACATCTAGTAAGGGACGCGGACGTGGACATGGTCGTGGTGGTGTTAGTGGACCCTCTGGTGCTGGGAGAGGACGTGGCCGTTCTGCCACATCCACACGTCCTAGTGTACCAACTACCTCAGGTCCCAGTAGCCGCCAGAATTTACAGCGATATATGGTGGGGCCCAATGCCGTTCTAAGGATGGTAAGGCCTGAGCAGGTACAGGCATTAGTCAATTGGGTGGCCGACAGTGGATCCAGCACGTTCACATTATCTCCCACCCAGTCTTCTGCAGAAAGCGCACAGATGGCGCCTGAAAACCAACCCCATCAGTCTGTCACATCACCCCCATGCATACCAGGGAAACTGTCTCAGCCTCAAGTTATGCAGCAGTCTCTTATGCTGTTTGAAGACTCCGCTGGCAGGGTTTCCCAAGGGCATCCACCTAGCCCTTCCCCAGCGGTGAAAGACATAGAATGCACTGACGCACAACCACTTATGTTTCCTGATGATGAGGACATGGGAATACCACCTCAGCATGTCTCTGATGATGACGAAACACAGGTGCCAACTGCTGCGTCTTTCTGCAGTGTGCAGACTGAACAGGAGGTCAGGGATCAAGACTGGGTGGAAGACGATGCAGGGGACGATGAGGTCCTAGACCCCACATGGAATGAAGGTCGTGCCACTGACTTTCACAGTTCGGAGGAAGAGGCAGTGGTGAGACCGAGCCAACAGCGTAGCAAAAGAGGGAGCAGTGGGCAAAAGCAGAACACCCGCCGCCAAGAGACTCCGCCTGCTACTGACCGCCGCCATCTGGGACCGAGCACCCCAAAGGCAGCTTCAAGGAGTTCCCTGGCATGGCACTTCTTCAAACAATGTGCTGACGACAAGACCCGAGTGGTTTGCACGCTGTGCCATCAGAGCCTGAAGCGAGGCATTAACGTTCTGAACCTGAGCACAACCTGCATGACCAGGCACCTGCATGCAAAGCATGAACTGCAGTGGAGTAAACACCTTAAAACCAAGGAAGTCACTCAGGCTCCCCCTGCTACCTCTTCTGCTGCTGCCGCCTCGGCCTATTCTGCTGCTGCCGCCTCGGCCTCTTCCTCCGCCTCTGGAGGAACGTTGGCACCTGCCGCCCAGCAAACAGGGGATGTACCACCAACACCACCACCACCACCTCCGTCACCAAGCGTCTCAACCATGTCACACGCCAGCGTTCAGCTCTCCATCTCACAAACATTTGATAGAAAGCGTAAATTCCCACCTAGCCACCCTCGATCCCTGGCCCTGAATGCCAGCATTTCTAAACTACTGGCCTATGAAATGCTGTCATTTAGGCTGGTGGACACAGACAGCTTCAAACAGCTCATGTCGCTTGCTGTCCCACAGTATGTTGTTCCCAGCCGGCACTACTTCTCCAAGAGAGCCGTGCCTTCCCTGCACAACCAAGTATCCGATAAAATCAAGTGTGCACTGCGCAACGCCATCTGTAGCAAGGTCCACCTAACCACAGATACGTGGACCAGTAAGCACGGCCAGGGACGCTATATCTCCCTAACTGCACACTGGGTAAATGTAGTGGCAGCTGGGCCCCAGGCGGAGAGCTGTTTGGCGCACGTCCTTCCGCCGCCAAGGATCGCAGGGCAACATTCTTTGCCTCCTGTTGCCACCTCCTCCTTCTCGGCTTCCTCCTCCTCTTCTTCCACCTGCTCATCCAGTCAGCCACACACCTTCACCACCAACTTCAGCACAGCCCGGGGTAAACGTCAGCAGGCCATTCTGAAACTCATATGTTTGGGGGACAGGCCCCACACCGCACAGGAGTTGTGGCGGGGTATTGAACAACAGACCGACGAGTGGTTGCTGCCGGTGAGCCTCAAGCCCGGCCTGGTGGTGTGTGATAATGGGCGAAATCTCGTTGCAGCTCTGGGACTAGCCAATTTGACGCACATCCCTTGCTTGGCGCATGTGCTGAATTTGGTGGTGCAGAAGTTCATTCACAACTACCCCGACATGTCAGAGCTGCTGCATAAAGTGCGGGCCGTCTGTTCGCGCTTCCGGCGTTCACATCCTGCTGCTGCTCGCCTGTCTGCGCTACAGCGTAACTTCGGCCTTCCCGCTCACCGCCTCATATGCGACGTGCCCACCAGGTGGAACTCCACCTTGCACATGCTGGACAGACTGTGCGAGCAGCAGCAGGCCATAGTGGAGTTTCAGCTGCAGCACGCACGGGTCAGTCGCACTACAGAACAGCACCACTTCACCACCAATGACTGGGCCTCCATGCGAGACCTGTGTGCCCTGTTGCGCTGTTTCGAGTACTCCACCAACATGGCCAGTGGCGATGACACCGTTATCAGCGTTACAATACCACTTCTATGTCTCCTTGAGAAAACACTTAGGGCGATGATGGAAGAGGAGGTGGCCCAGGAGGAGGAGGAGGAGGAGGAGGAAGAGGGGTCATTTTTAGCACTTTCAGGCCAGTCTCTTCGAAGTGACTCAGAGGGAGGTTTTTGGCAACAGCAGAGGCCAGGTACAAATGTGGCCAGCCAGGGCCCACTACTGGAGGACGAGGAGGACGAGGATGAGGAGGAGGTGGAGGAGGATGAGGATGAAGCATGGTCACAGCGGGGTGGCACCCAACGCAGCTCGGGTCCATCACTGGTGCGTGGCTGGGGGGAAAGGCAGGACGATGACGATACGCCTCCCACAGAGGACAGCTTGTCCTTACCCCTGGGCAGCCTGGCACACATGAGCGACTACATGCTGCAGTGCCTGCGCAACGACAGCAGAGTTGCCCACATTTTAACCTGTGCGGACTACTGGGTTGCCACCCTGCTGGATCCACGCTACAAAGACAATGTGCCCACCTTACTTCCTGCACTGGAGCGTGATAGGAAGATGCGCGAGTACAAGCGCACGTTGGTAGACGCGCTACTGAGAGCATTCCCAAATGTCACAGGGGAACAAGTGGAAGCCCAAGGCCAAGGCAGAGGAGGAGCAAGAGGTCGCCAAGGCAGCTGTGTCACGGCCAGCTCCTCTGAGGGCAGGGTTAGCATGGCAGAGATGTGGAAAACTTTTGTCAACACGCCACAGCTAACTGCACCACCACCTGATACGCAACGTGTTAGCAGGAGGCAACATTTCACTAACATGGTGGAACAGTACGTGTGCACACCCCTCCACGTACTGACTGATGGTTCGGCCCCATTCAACTTCTGGGTCTCTAAATTGTCCACGTGGCCAGAGCTAGCCTTTTATGCCTTGGAGGTGCTGGCCTGCCCGGCAGCCAGCGTTTTGTCTGAACGTGTATTCAGCACGGCAGGGGGCGTCATTACAGACAAACGCAGCCGCCTGTCTACAGCCAATGTGGACAAGCTGACGTTCATAAAAATGAACCAGGCATGGATCCCACAGGACCTGTCCGTCCCTTGTCCAGATTAGACATTAACTACCTCCCCATAACCATATATTATTGGACTCCAGGGCACTTCCTCATTCAATCCTATTTTTATTTTCATTTTACCATTATATTGCGAGGCTACCCAAAGTTGAATGAACCTCTCCTCTGCCTGTGTGCTAGGCCTAAATATATGCCAATGGACTGTTGCAGTGGTGGCTGACGTGAAGCCTCATTCTCTGCTATGACATGCAGACTAATTCTCTGCTGACATGAAGCCAGATTGTCTGTTACGGGACCTCTCTCCTCTGCCTGGGTGCTGGGCCTAAATTTATGACAATGGACTGTTGCAGTGGTGGCTGACGTGAAGCCTGATTCTCTGCTATGACATGCAGACTGATTCTCTGCTGACATGAAGCCAGATTGTCTGTTACGGGACCTCTCTCCTCTGCCTGTGTGCTAGGCCTAAATATATGCCAATGGACTGTTGCAGTGGTGGCTGACGTGAAGCCTCATTCTCTGCTATGACATGCAGACTGATTCTCTGCTGACATGAAGCCAGATTGTCTGTTACGGGACCTCTCTCCTCTGCCTGGGTGCTAGGCCTAAATATATGCCAATGGACTGTTGCAGTGGTGGCTGACGTGAAGCCTCATTCTCTGCTATGACATGCAGACTGATTCTCTGCTGACATGAAGCCAGATTGTCTGTTACGGGACCTCTCTCCTCTGCCTGTGTGCTAGGCCTAAATATATGCCAATGGACTGTTGCAGTGGTGGGTGACGTGAAGCCTCATTCTCTGCTATGACATGCAGACTGATTCTCTGCTGACATGAAGCCAGATTGTCTGTTACGGGACCTCTCTGCTCTGCCTGTGTGCTAGGCCTAAATATATGCCAATGGACTGTTGCAGTGGTGGGTGACGTGAAGCCTCATTCTCTGCTATGACATGCAGACTGATTCTCTGCTGACATGAAGCCAGATTGTCTGTTACGGGACCTCTCTGCTCTGCCTGTGTGCTAGGCCTAAATATATGCCAATGGACTGTTGCAGTGGTGGGTGACGTGAAGCCTCATTCTCTGCTATGACATGCAGACTGATTCTCTGCTGACATGAAGCCAGATTGTCTGTTACGGGACCTCTCTGCTCTGCCTGTGTGCTAGGCCTAAATATATGCCAATGGACTGTTGCAGTGGTGGCTGACGTGAAGCCTCATTCTCTGCTATGACATGCAGACTGATTCTCTGCTGACATGAAGCCAGATTGTCTGTTACGGGACCTCTCTCCTCTGCCTGTGTGCTAGGCCTAAATATATGCCAATGGACTGTTGCAGTGGTGGCTGACGTGAAGCCTCATTCTCTGCTATGACATGCAGACTGATTCTCTGCTGACATGAAGCCAGATTGTCTGTTACGGGACCTCTCTCCTCTGCCTGGGTGCTGGGCCTAAATTTATGCCAATGGACTGTTGCAGTGGTGGCTGACGTGAAGCCTGATTCTCTGCTATGACATGCAGACTGATTCTCTGCTGACATGAAGCCAGATCCTCTGTTACGGGACCTCTCTCCTCTGCCTGGGTGCTGGGCCTAAATTATGACAATGGACTGTTGCAGTGGTGGCTGACGTGAAGCCTGATTCTCTGCTATGACATGAAGACTGATTCTCTGCTGACATGAAGCCAGATTGTCTGTTACGGGACCTCTCTCCTCTGCCTGGGTGCCGGGGCCTAAATATCTGAGAATGGACTGTTCCAGTGGTGGGTGACGGGAAGCCAGATTCTCTGCTATGGAACCTCTCTCCAATTGATTTTGGTTAATTTTTATTTATTTAATTTTTATTTTAATTCATTTCCCTATCCACATTTGTTTGCAGGGGATTTACCTACATGTTGCTGCCTTTTGCAGCCCTCTAGCCCTTTCCTGGGCTGTTTTACAGCCGTTTTAGTGCCGAAAAGTTCGGGTCCCCATTGACTTCAATGGGGTTCGGGTTCGGGACGAAGTTCGGATCGGGTTCGGATCCCGAACCCGAACATTTCCGGGATGTTCGGCCGAACTTCTCGAACCCGAACATCCAGGTGTTCGCTCAACTCTAGTTACAAATACTTTTTATTTTTTTTGAATTTTTGGTGATTTTTTTTTCAATGACATTAACTATAAATAAAAATAAATCCTGCAATTTTCAGACTGACCACTATTTAGACTTTGATTTCTGTGATAGCAATCTATCCCTTGTAAGACCTCTATGCCTGGCCTGTATAAGCAGATATAATCACTGCAGACAATCCTCATCAGATAGCTGAACTCACCAGTACCGTGCTCATCCACAAAGTTGCTTTATTCTGTACATCAGACAACAGGATACAGCAGAATGAATGGATCTCA
Organism: Bufo gargarizans; assembly: GCF_014858855.1. Classification (NCBI taxonomy): domain Eukaryota; kingdom Metazoa; phylum Chordata; class Amphibia; order Anura; family Bufonidae; genus Bufo; species Bufo gargarizans. The sequence goes on along the minus strand of NC_058080.1, from coordinate 362,205,926 downwards.
GTATTATTATCACGATCGGCGTAACTGTCACATACGTGACACGGAGGGAGGAAAAGAGGGAGGCCCTGCCCTAGTGAGAGGGAAGGTGGTGACCCCTGACTCACCTTGCGGCTGGCGCCTGGCTGCCCTGTCGTCCCTAGACGGGTTCCTCACCCGTACGCCGATCACGTGCCTAAAACCCTGGCTTTCCCTAGGATGAGCCCTAGATAGTGAACAGGGCGGTGGGAACACTAGTCCGCACCACTAGCTCTAAAGGAAAACACCAAGGGGAGGACAGACAATACAAACTAAACATATAATCCCAGGTGGGCAACAACAGGAGACAACAAAAGCCCAACAGGGATCCGGAGGGTAGCACTCTGGAACAACAACCAGATTCTCAGCTCCAGTGGGTCAGCATAGATGTCCAGGCAGGAAGCTCTATAACTGGCAACAAGAGAAGTGTGAGAGGAGAATATAAGGAGTTTGGGAGTGGCAGACAAGAAACAGCTGAGGAGGAGAAGCTACGGATCCCTGAGTGAGACGAAAAGGATAGCAAGGCAAACACAGAAAACAAACACTAAGAAACACCGTGATCTTTAGACAGAGCGCGCAGCCACCCGCTGCGACTTCCTGACCCCGGGTATAACGGAGTCAGACGTGGCTCTTGACACCCTCGTGACAATTATGCATTCAAAGGATGATACTTTCTTTAGCGTACCATGAAGAATATATGTGTCCCTGTTACGTTGTGGCCTGTTATCTACATCCATGAAGAAGGGTGGAGCATTGCAAACAAAGGAAATGAGTCATAGATCTCAGGGAAGGGAAGATAAAAAAAACAAGTGTATTACCAAAAAAAGCCAACTAGATGGCAGCATATAACTAACCATAGAAAAATCCATAGGAAATGGTTCAAAGAATAAACTATATCAATTACCATCTACGTTAATGTGAATATTAACTGTGTAACAGCATAACCACTAAACCTAAAATATGTCAAAACTTTCTATTCTTTGAGAGCAGCTACATTAGCCATAGACACAATGGTGGTGGGGGAACGACCTCATTGACTTCTATGGGAGAATTTTCTAGGTATAGTCTTTAGCCTGTGCAGAGGTTAGGAGGGAGTAGATAAGCTGTGATATCACCTTTTGTGAATGGTAAATTCTGTTATATATAGTTAAGGCTGCGTGCAGCCTGTAATTGTGGGTGGAGCGACTTACCCTACTTAAACCCCCTGGTACAAGCAGGAGGGCGCCTGTTCTTTGCTGTTCCGCCCGTCCGTGACGTCACTTCCGGTTTCGATACCTTCTGTGACGTCACTCGTGGAATCCAGACCACGGCGCCTCCGGTAAGTTGGTCCCGGCTGGGTTGCCGAGCCCTGTTGGCAGTGCGGACGCACCCCTGCTTCTCTCCCTGCAGCCTAGCAGAGTATCACCGCTCTGCGGCCTAGGCGGACGCGCCTGCCACCGGCACCTCGTGTTCCCCCGATTCACAGCCCGGCCGGTAGCTCCACGTCAGGCCCCCTGCCTCACGCCGGCTGCCGGAGCATGCATTCGCCCAGTCGCCTCCCCCCTCCAGGTCCAGGGGACGGCGCCGCATGTGTGATGATGGGGCTGTTTGTTGTAGGCTCTATACTGCAAGACCTTGCAGACGCCTGCAAGCCAACCAAGGTTAGGAAGTTTAGATGCGGCACTGTGGTTAAGTCATCTGTTGACCAGTTCTTGGGTTGTTGTGGCTGCCAGGGAAGGTTGGCACTGTGGCAGTCATGCCTTCTTCCTGATTATGTTACCCGGTTCGGGGGTCCCGGGCGGCAGGACTAGCAGCACAGCCGCCCTGTCTGCAGTGAGCGCCGCTTCTCCGTGCGGGCGAGTCGCTGGCTGCCTGGCTGTTTGGCCTGCTGCCCTTAACCCCTGTAATTTACTGCCAGGTGCAGGCCCCGGTCACCCTGGGCTCCTATGCCAATCACGCCATTACGTTTATAAATCTTAACACCCCCTGGGTGGCTGGGGGCTGTGGTATTCATTGAATTCAGGGGCCAGGTGTTCCCTGAACCTCTCAGGGTTACGGCTGCCCTAAAATTGCCCAGGGGTCCCGTCTTCCCTGAATCGCTCAGGTGTTATGTCATTCCTGATACCGCTCAGGTGTCACTTGTTCTCCGATCCGCTCTGATGTTATATCGTCCCTGTAACCACCGGGTGTCATGTTCCCTGAATCGCTTAGGGTAGTGTCTTCCCTAAAGTCGCTCAGGTGTAATGTCTTCCCTGAATCGCTCAGGTGTAATGTCTTCCCTGAATCGCTCAGGTGTAATGTCTTCCCTGAATCGCTCAGGTGTAATGTCTTCCCTGAATCGCTCAGGTGTAATGTCTTCCCTGAATCGCTCAGGTGTAATGTCTTCCCTGAATCGCTCAGGTAGTATGGCTCCTCGGATCGCTCAGGTGTAATGTCTTCCCTGAATCGCTCAGGTAGTATGGCTCCTCAGATCGCTCATGTGTTATGTCTCCCCTGATCGCTCATGTGTTATGTCTCCCCTAAACCACTCAAGTGTTATGTCTTCAGGTGTCATGTTTTTCCCCGAGTCACAGGTGTCATGTTCCCGGAATCGCAGGTCATGTCTTCCCAGAATCACTCAGGTTTTGTTTCCCTGAATCACTCAGGTGTCATGTTTTTCCTCAAATCGCATGTGTCATGTTCCCGGAATCGCAGGTGTCATGTTTTCCCCAAATCGCAGGTGTCATGTTCCCAGAATCGCAGGTGTCATGTCTTCCCTGAATCATTCAGGTTTTGTCTTCCCTGATTCGCTCAAGCGTCGTGTTTTTCTCCAAATCACAGGTGTCATGTTCCCAAAATCGCATGTGTCATGTCTTCCCTGAATCGTTCAGGGTTATGTTTTCTTCAATTCACAGTTGTCATGTTCCCAAAAATTGCATGTGTCATGTCTTCCCTAAGTGACTCAGGGGTCAGGTCCCCTGAATTGCTCTGGTGTTATGCCTCTCTTAGTCACTTAGGGGTAAGGTTCCCTGAATCGCTCAGGTCTTGTGTGTTCCCTGAATCGCTCAGATCTTGTGTGTTCCCTGAATCGCTCAGATCTTGTGTGTTCCCTGATTCGCTCAGGTGTCATGTATTCCCTGAATCACTCAGGTGCCATGTTCTCCCTGATTCGAGTTTTGTTTTTCCTACCTCTTCCAGGTCGGTTGTTTCCCAGGTTGCATATTTTCCTGAACAGTCTGGTTATGTATTCCCCTGATTCACTCAGGTCAGGTTGGCCTGATTCGCCCAGGCTTCTGTTTTTTCCCTGGTCTCCCAGTGGGTAGGTAGTGGCCAGGTCCAACCAGGTTCAAGGTACTGCCCGACCCACTCAGGTGTCTGTCCTCCTTATGAAGGTGTATGTAATTGCCTGCTTTGCTTAGGATTCCATGTTGCCTGAACCGCTCAGGATTCAGTGTATCGCCCGAATTACGCGGGTTCCATGCAGCAGCAGCGTCCGGCTGGTTCCTGGTTACCCGATTCGTGTCCGGATTCCTGTTTTCCGCAGGTTTGTTGCATGCGGCGCAACTTCGGGCTCTTATTCTGGCTGTCCAGGGTCACCCAGCAGTTGACCATGGCGCCCAGGCTGCATCCTGGTTCTCCGTCGCCTCTTTACAGTGCCACGAGATCGCACCTCTCTCCGGGTCTCGTGCCAACACAAGCTTATTTTTCATGTGAGCAGGGCCTCAGGCCACCGGAATTTCGATCCATCCTCAATTGTGTGGAGGAGCAGGGCTCCTCCATGCTCCGTCACTCCACGGTGCCGGGTTTCACATAAGTTCCAGCCGAGTGGCGGCGTGATGCTTCTCCGCAGCTCAGAGCCTTCCTTCGTTCATCACGATCCTGTTTCCTTCTGATTCTCAGGTTTCATGTATTTCCCGGATTAGCCCAAAATTCACGTATTTACCCATTCACCCAGGTCTAATTCCCCGGAGTCGCGCAGGTTTTACATGTTTCCTGGATCGCTCGGGTTCATGCATTTCCCTGAATCAATCGGGTTTATGTTTCCCGAATCGCCCGGGTTCATGTTTTCTGGATCGCTCAGGTTTATGTATGTGCCCGAGTGACTCAGGTTTACGTATTTCCCTGAATCGCTCAGGTCAGGTATTTCCCTGAATCGCTCAGGTTTTGTATTTCCTGTCTTCAGGTTGCCGGTATTTCCAGGTGGTATGTTTTTCCTGATTCACCCAGGTTACGTATTTCCCTGAATCACTCAGGTTTTGTATTTTCCTGTCTCTTTCAGGTTGGCGGTATTTCCAGGTTGTGTGTATTTTCTTGATTCACTCAGGTTACGTATTCCCTCAATCGCTCAGGTCTTTTTTCCACAGGTTGTTCGCATTTGCCTGATTCGCTCAGGTCTTTTTTCCGCAGGTGTTCGCATTTGCCTGAATCACTCAGCTCTTTTTCCCACAGGTTGTTCGCATTTGCCTGAATCGCTCAGGTCTTTTGTCCCACAGGTTGTGCGCAGTTGCCTGAATTGCTCAGGTCTTTTCCCACTGGTGGTACACATTTGCCTGAATCACTCAGGACCCGATGTATTTGCCTGAAACGCTCAGGGTTTTCCAGCAGTATCCAGTGGTTCCTGTTTACCCAGTTCGGGTGCCGCATGTTTGAATCTCTGATTGCATTGGATCCGGGTTCATCACGGGGGTTTGGACATGGTCATCTATTATCTCGACAATTGTTGTTACATCAGGTATTGTACTCTGCTCCCACTCAAGCGGCATTCTCCTGTTCATTGCTACGTCATGGTTTTGCTCAATCTCACCTGGGCAGTCTGCACCCTGATTCCTGATCGTCAAGGGACCTCAGGGTGTCCCCTCGGGCTGGGCTAGTTGCCCCAGCTTTTCGCCAGGCTTGAGGTCCCCGTGGCGGCCGCCAAGCTGGCTAAGATCCAGGCTGCCGTTCATCTGCGGCTTCTTCCAGGGTCCTGTCCAAGTGGGAGCTCCAGTCCCTGTTAGGGTTCCTCAACTGTACATTTACGATCATGCCCAGGGCAGGTCTTTCACTTCCCGGCTCCTCAGTCTCCCCCAAAAAAAAAAAAAAACACCCATCCTCGGGGGAAGGTGGACGAGGTCACATTTCATGGCTTTATAGCCCATTGCCACACGCACCGCCTCCTGTCATTTAACACCATCAAGCTGTATTTGGCCAGCATTCAACACCATCGGATGCTCAGCGACCCCTCTGCCAAATCCATTTTTCGTATCAGGCCATCAAAGCCACCCTCAGGGTTAGCGCAGCGGTCCAGGTGCGTAGACAACCAGTGTCAGGCGAGCTTTTCCGCAGATTGTCCGTAGCCCTTGTAAGGTACCTGTAAAAGGTAGTGTCCGAAGTGGAAATAGTGTGCTTGAGATCCAGGCAAAGCGTCGTCAGGCGAATAGTTCAGAATCAAAATCCGGAGAAGAGTCAGGCAGGCTAAGGTCATTCACGATCTGGCGGCAAGGTACAAAATCAGCAGGCTGTAGAATAGTCGGGATATCAGGCAGGAGTTCAATACAAGGAGGATCACTGAAGTCAAAACACCCAGGGAAGAAATCCAAATAAACGGGCACTGAGTGATGACCTCACTTCCTATTTAAAGGCTGTCCAGATTGAGAATTGTCCACAGCTGGCAGCAGGTGGAGCTAGAGAGTATGATATAGTGTTCAACACAGTAAGGACATTCCCAAAGTCTAGATCTCTTCTGTAGCACAACAGGTAAGGCTATGGTTTAAGAGACCAGGAAGATCCCGGTTCGAATACAACCCAGGTCATGACAGGGCCCCCTCCCCAATGGACCCCTCCGGGGGCCTAGCGGGGCTTAGTGGGAAACGAGGTATGGAAGTCTCGTATAAGAGAAGGTGCATGCAGATCTTTGGCTGGAACCCAGGAGCGGTCTGTGACAGGATACCCCTTCCAATGAACCAGATACCGAAGGCCACGGCCCTGTCTTCTGGAATCAAGAATCTTGGAGACTTCAAACTCATTTTGTCCATCAACAAGAACAGGAGGAGGTAGTTGTTGTGATCTGGAGTAGCGGTTGAAAATAGCTTTTTTGAGGAGTGAAACGTGGAAGACGGGATGTATCCGGAGAGAAGAAGGTAATCTTAAGCGATAGGAAACTGGTCCAACTCGAGCAATGATCCTGTAAGGACCGATGAATCGAGGGCCCAATTTGGTAGAAGGTTGTTTCAGTCTCACATACTTGGTTGATAGCCAAACTCTGTCCCCCACCACATATGGAGGTATATGGCGTCTTCGTCTGTTGGAAAAAAACCTGTACTTGCCTGCTGACTTCCGTAGTAATAAACGAATCTTCTTCCAATGTAGTAGAATATTTTTCACCCGCTGATCTGCTGCTGGTACACCAGAAGAAGGCTGGAGTAGGGGAAAAGTCTGAGGGTGATAGCCTAGGGCTGCGTAGAATGGTGTGGTATGAAGAGCACTGTGCCAACGGGAATTTAGGGCGAACTCAGCTAAAGGCAAATACTCAGACCAGTTGGAGTGTAAGGCATTGACATAATGTCGAAGGTAGGTTTCTAGGGTCTGGTTCATGCGTTCGGTTTGACCATCAGTTTGAGGGTGATGTGAGGTAGAGAGTGAGAGCGTTACTCCCAGTTTCTTGCAGAACGCTCTCCAGAATCGGGAAACGAACTGGGATCCGCGGTCTGAGATGATATTGGTAGGTATGCCATGATGTCTTACAATATGGGAAAGGAAAAGAGTGGACAGTGCTTTCGCTGTAGGTAATCCCGGAATCGGCACAAAATGAGACATTTTGGAAAAGCGATCCACTGTGACCCATATAGCAGTCATGCCCTCGGACTTGGGTAAGTCGACAATGAAGTCCATGGTCAAATGGGTCCAAGGCTGGCGAGGTGCCGGAAGTGGATGTAACAGTCCAGCAGGTAATGTGCGGGGTACTTTATTAGCAGCACAAGTTGGGCAGGCAGCCACATAGTCAGTAACATCCTTTTTCATACGAGGCCACCAGACATGACGCTGCAAGGTCTTAAGAGTGATGGTGACACCAGGATGACCGGATAACACGCCATCATGTGCCCAGAGGAGTATAGGTTTTCTGAGACTAGGGGCTACGTACAGGCGACCTGGTGGTATCTTCAAGCCCTGGGGAACACGATTCTGGGTTTCTTGTAGTTGTTGGGAAAGGGCCGTAGAGATCTGTGCGACAATTTTGTGAGGTGGGATTATATACTGCTCGGCTGGTTGATCTTCTTCAGAGGAAGCGAACTGTCTGGAAAGAGCATCGGCTTTTTTGTTTCTATGTCCTGGAACGTAAGAAAGGACAAAATTAAAACGGGAGAAAAACAGAGCCCATCGAGCCTGACGTGAGTTCAGACGTCTAGCAGTCTGAAGATACAGTAGGTTTTTATGGTCAGTGAGGATAGTAAAAGGTTTGGAAGCCCCTTCCAGAAGATGTCGCCATTCAGACAATGCCAATTTGATGGCCAGTAGTTCTCGATTCCCAACATCATAATTCATCTCTGCCGGAGAAAACTTTCTAGAGAAAAAAGCTACTGGATGGATTCTACCAGACTTTGGCTGTCTCTGGGAGAGTACGGCACCTGCTCCAACCTCAGAGGCATCAACCTCAACAGTGTACTGGAGGTCAGGATTTGGATGCAGAAGAATTGGAGCTTTACTGAACATGTCCTTTAATCGCTGGAAAGCTGATTTTGCTTCTGAAGACCACGCCTTGCAATTTGTACCCTTCTTAGTCATGGCAGTAAGGGGTGCCGCAATGGAGGCAAAACTCTTAATGAAGCGTCTGTAGTAATTTGCAAATCCTAAAAAGCTTTGGAGTCCTCTTAAAGTGGTCGGTTGGGGCCATTGCAAGACAGCGGAAAGTTTTTGAGTGTCCATTTGGAAACCGTCAGCACTTATGATGTACCCAAGGAAAGGAATACAGCTTTGATGGAAACTGCACTTCTCGATTTTTGCATAAAGATGGTTTTCTCTAAGCCGTTGTAATACCTGTTTCACATGCGAGATGTGCTCTAGAAGAGTCTTGGAAAAGATTAAAATGTCGTCCAAGTAGATGATCACAAAACGGTTGCTGAAATCATGAAAAATTTCATTCATGAAACGTTGAAAGACAGCAGGTGCGTTACACAAGCCAAATGGCATGACCAAATATTCAAAGTGTCCATTACAAGTGTTGAATGCTGTCTTCCACTCGTCCCCCTCATTAATTCGAATCAGGTTATAAGCCCCTCGTAGGTCTAGCTTGGAGAATATAACAGCCCCCTTAAGTAGATCAAATAGTTCAAGAATGAGTGGCAAAGGGTAGGAGTCCTTTACAGTGATTTGATTTAACCCCCGATAGTCTATGCATGGTCGAAGGCCCCCATCTTTCTTTTCAACGAAGAAAAAACCTGCTCCTACTGGAGAAGAAGAGGGTCGGATAAAACCTCTTTCCAAGTTGTCTCTTACGTATTCCTCCATAGAGTTTTGTTCGGGCAGAGACAGGGGGTAGGTCTTTCCTTTGGGAAGAGGTGCTCCGGGAATCAATTTAATTGTACAGTCAAAAGGACGATGTGGGGGTAACACCTCTTTGTTTGCAAAATACGTCTGCAAAGTCATGGTATTCATGAGGCAAGGTAGGTGGGATAGTCACAGGAGCCAACATGCAAGCAGAACGTCTTTTGGGTTGAGACAAACAGCGAAGGCGACAGGACGATCCCCAGGAGGTTAGTTCTCCATTTTCCCAATCAAAAGAGGGGTTGTGAAGTTGTAACCATGGGTAACCAAGGATGATAGGCAGAAGCGGAGAATCAATAAGAGACAAGACAACTTCCTCTTTGTGGAGGAGGCCTACCTGCAGGGTGATTGTCATAGTCTCGAATTTCACAATACCATCTCCCAAGGGCTGTCCATTCAGGGTGGTAATGTTCAGGGGTCTAGACTTAGGAACAAACGGGATGTTGTTCTTTCTTGCAAAAGTGTAGTCCAAGAATATACCCGCCGCTCCGGAATCCACAAAAGCCTCACAGAAAACAAGCTTAGAAGATAAATGGATAGTAGCCGGAACAGTAATCTTGGTCTTGGAGGATTTACCTGTAAGGTCTAAGCCAGCTCCTCCAACACTGGTTAGACCCTGCCTTTTACTGGACGGGAGGGGCAGACAGATACTAAATGTCCTTTAAGTCCGCAGTACAGGCACAGGCCCAATGAACGCCTCCTTTGTTTCTCTGACTCAGTTAGGTGGGGGAAGTTTTGGTGGTACAGAAGAGGCGGGTTGGACCGTAGTAGGAGTAGGATCCGGAGTCTGAACCGTTGCAGAGGAAACAGGTAAACAAGATTTGAGCATGGTGCAAAGTTCATCTAACTTGGCGTCCAGGGAAGCAAGATGCTGTTCATGAGCTCCGATCAATTGTCCCTGACGTGTAATCGCCTTAACAATCTCAGCAGGGTCCACTGCCATTGTGGCCCGTTTATTATGTAAGGTACCTGTAAAAGGTAGTGTCCGAAGTGGAAATAGTGTGCTTGAGATCCAGGCAAAGCGTCGTCAGGCGAATAGTTCAGAATCAAAATCCGGAGAAGAGTCAGGCAGGCTAAGGTCATTCACGATCTGGCAGCAAGGTACAAAATCAGCAGGCTGTAGAATAGTCGGGATATCAGGCAGGAGTTCAATACAAGGAGGATCACTGAAGTCAAAACACCCAGGGAAGAAATCCAAATAAACGGGCACTGAGTGATGACCTCACTTCCTATTTAAAGGCTGTCCAGATTGAGAATTGTCCACAGCTGGCAGCAGGTGGAGCTAGAGAGTATGATGTAGTGTTGAACACAGTAAGGACATTCCCAAAGTCTAGATCTCTTCTGTAGCACAACAGGTAAGGCTATGGTTTAAGAGACCAGGAAGATCCCGGTTCGAATACAACCCGGGTCATGACAGCCCTAGACTGTCTCCCTTTTGGGCACTCAGCAAGCATCATCACCAAAGCAGCCATGTACCTAGGGTTCCATGGGTGCTTAGACCCGGGGAGTTCACCTACGGCACGGTCAACCGAGCGACCCTGCTCAGGCGACATCTCGCCTGGCATACGGTCCACTTCATACTGTCCATCCCAGCCACCAAGTCCAATCAGGCTGGTCCTCCCACCGAGGTAGAGTTCTTCCCTACGGCCAACTGTTGGTGTTCCATCTAGGCACTCCAAGAGCTTCTGGCCTCACTCCAGTCTCCCGCGTTAGACGACCCGTTGCTCCCGATTAACGGTAGGCCCCCCTTCGTCGGCCCAGTTGTCTCCAATATCCGCACCCTGGCGGCAGGGGTGGGGTTCAACCCTAGCACAGTATCCGGGCACTCCTCTCACGTAGGGTCCGCTTCCGCAGCATCCAGTCATCAGGTACCGGCACACGTCATCCGCAAGGTGGGTCGTTAGCGGTCGTCCTGCTACCCCAGGTACATTCCCAATCCGCTTTCAGAGCCTTTCGTTCTTTGGGCTTTATGGGTTCCATGATGCTCCAAGAATACATTCCACCCTACTCCGGGCCGGTTCGCTTTGCCCACTTATCTAGGCCTTACCTCGTCACTGGCACCGGGCACACTCCAGCCAGTTGGTTCAGGGCAGTACGTAGGCATGCCTACTCTGTTCCTCGATTAGCTCCTACCACAAATACAAAGGTGATATTTATTGTAATTCTGCCTGTGATCATAAGGAGATGGCTACTGAAAAGTTACCTGTACAGATCATGACCTATTATTTAGAAGTAGTGACCAGTGCAAAAAGTGCTGGATTATATCTGTTTTTTAAATATAGGTAAAAAAAAATATACTAAATGTTTAACATAAAGATGTGATGCATAATTTTCTGATGACATATTCTCTTTAACTTAGAAATTCCTAAAAGGTGTCCTAACATAGACAATCCTTTTCAGCGGGTTTGTACTAATAGCAGAGTTTTCTGTTGTAATTTTAAATTAGAGATTCATTCTGTTAGATATATTGGGGTTCGCTTGAAAATATTCATCATCGTGTAGGAAATGGTGAGTAAAATTAACAGATGAAATAGGCTTTTTAAAATGTTTCCTAAATGTGCTAGTTGTCTGTGATTTAACTCCTACGTGGCTGAAATTGTGATAGGACATAAAACACATCAGCATGCTTTGATAAATTGTGCTTAGCCTGGAATCAGGAAAGTGGCTGATTTTCAAAGAGTTGATTCAATCAATGCATAAGTGACTGTTAGCTGATATCTGTTTATTGTCTTTAAATGCCCTTGTCGTTCTCTTCACCCTTTCAGAGCTTGCCCAAAAGTCAAAAAGAAACATGAGTAGCACAAATACCCTTGTAAGCGAATGAGCTAACATGGAGTACTATGGATTTTCTCACTTTCCATGTGCATGTTTATCTGTGAGCAGGGAAGACTTTTGATCCCCATCTGATCTGAATGCTGAGCCTTGTCTGAAGCTGGAGACAGGATGAAATATGCAGTGAAGGGGAGAAGGCATTCTCACACATCAAGAGAGCCCACAGAGTGTGTTATATTACAGAGCTCCTAATGGCATGTCCCTTTGCGGCCATTGATTTAGATGAAATAACCCAGCCGGGTGTGTAATTGTGTACAGATATTGTAGCTTTTTTACATGCCTTTTTGCAGGTCGTGGGGCACACTCAGGAAATGAAAGTTTTTCAGACCGATAGGTATTTATTTTTTAGCACTGCAAAGAGAAGATTTCTAGAAAAGTTGCAGGAAAAATAAAAACTTCCATTTCGACGATTCCTCTATTCGAACTGGAGCGGGTTTCTACCCATGCGACGCTTTAAGAGAAATAATACATAGGGGCATGAAGACATATTTGGCCGGAGTCCACTGCTAATATCTCTTTCCTCATATATATTTCAGTTCATGCATTATGCTGCTCTTCTGCGAATGCCCTCGACTGATTTTATGTAATTAGGTCCAAGATCCCTTGATGCACTAAAATGTATTTTAAGCCTATGTTATTAATGTTTTAGTAATTGTCTGATTCATATTAGCTTTATATCTTTCCTCGGCGCTTCCTATGTGGTGTGGCAAAGCTTACAAGGTCAGACAGGTTCCTGATTGCTAACTTGGCTCCCAGCAGCGGTCACTAGCCCCACGATAGACTGTCACGCTGGGTATGTTTACACGATGATTTCTATTCATGAGCACACCAATCAAGAACAGCATGAGGCAGTTCAACTGAATAAAATATCCGCAGCTCAGAGATAAATATGCAGGGTTATGTTTTTTTATTATTTCAGGTCTGGCAGTGCTTATAAATACCTAGAAACCCAGGGAGTCTCAAGTTAAAAGCCCTATTTGCACTCTTTCAGTCACTTAAGAAATGCATAGCTTTCCTTGTGTTGAAATGTCGGCCATGGACCTGAATGTTGGCAAGAGCTGACTCCCTTAATAATTAAAAGTAGAGACAAAGGGATCAATGATCAATTTAAAGTGCTCTATAACCCAGGGGGAAAAACGGTCTAAATGGATATGTTTATTGAGTGACATAAGTCTGCAGTCTCCATAGAACCGTAAGTTAGAACCATCTCTATCTGGATAGAAACCGAAGTAGCATCCAAATTTCATCTCTATGGATGCAAAGTATAGAAGCAAATCTATATATATATATATATATATATATATATATACGCTTAAAGGAGTTTTCTGAGTGTTTTATACTAATGACCTATCCTCGAGATAGGTCTTCAGTACTCCTCGCAGCCTACCAAGCACTATCCATTGGAGAGCGGCTTTACTTGGCATTCACTTTAAAGAGGGTATCCCATGACAAGTGATGAGTGAAGTTTAGAAAAATTTGATTCAGCCGCTTCACCGAATTCCACAAAGCAATTCACTTTGTGACAAATTACTTCATCACAAAGAGCATTTCTTTGTAAGTAGTGTAAGAGAATGACGATTGTACCGCCCCATCATTGAACCCCTCAGATGCCTCGTTCATCACTGATTGCAGCATTTGTGAGGGCTTTCAGAGGTTATTCTGAAAAAAAAAAAAACACCTTATCTATTTGAACATGAAGAGGCCACAGCAGCCATCTTGATTGAAGATCACATGCAAAATCTCACGCAGTGTGTGATCTCATGTGCAGGATCTTTAATTAAGATGGCCATGGTGGAGGATGCATTTTTTTTTACTGCCATTTCAGGGAAAATTGATTTGTTACCACGCAGCACAAGGAAATCAAGAAATCCAGAAATTTGGATCAAAGTCCACTTTGGATACTTTGATTCACTCAACCCTACCAATGACTAATGCAAAATAAATCTCAAAATCAGACATCATGTAGACATCATGACTCTTTGTGACAAAGCTAGAGCCAGCCCTGTACCTCACATGGATCCAGAGATCGCCCCATTTATTGCTCTACTAGATCTATATCAAGAGGACAGCTCAAGGAAAGTGTTATTTCTGCTGCAGCTAATGGGCCGTATCCATGCTCTCCCTATCACAGCTCTGGAGGCAGTTGAAGGATGAAACTGAGCATGTGCGGCCATCTTAATGAGCAGGACAAATAAATCAGAAAAAAAAATGCAGGTGGCGCTATACAAGTATATTTTATTGTATAACTCAGTGACTATGCAATTTTTTTTTATTACATTAAATTACAAAAAAATTCTGATCCAGGTGCTGGTTTGAAAACTGTAGAATATTTTTCGTGGAACAAAGAGTGAGCTGTGCCTATGCCATGTGACCAGTGATGCTCACTTGAGTGCTGCAATCTCTTCAAACAGCTGATAGGCGGGGGTGCCAAGAGTCAGACCTCACTGATTAGACAGTGATGACCTATCCTGAAGATACATCATCAGTATAAAACACTTGGAAAACAACTTTTAATAAGAGAAAATATATCACCTCACCTGTTTAATTACGGAAGGTGTACAGGAAACAAGACAATACAAAATGAATATATGACTCACTGGATCCAAAACTAAGGAAAAAAGGGAGACCCCTGCATAAGACCTGGCACTCTCCCTGACTGCTCAGCCTATGCGAACATCCCAATGGTAGATGATCGCATATCCTCGTACCTCGACTGTATAACACCTAAACACCCTATAATAGTGAGGGGACACGACCACCGGCTCCCTACACCAGACACGGAGAGAGTCAGGGTCACCTGGGATCCAGCAAACATAAAATCACAAATGAATGTACAACACTTATCTTGTAGAAGACTGGGAAATAGGATCAGCATGCACACACTCCAGGAAGCTGTATAAACTGCACACTAATGCATTATGGGGAGGAATTTAAAGGGATGCAATCAGTCCAACTACAAGACAGCTGAGAGAGGCTAACGGGATGAGGAACTGAAAACGAAAACAAAGAAAGCTCAAGGAGGAGGTTCTGAAAGGCATCTGTCAGAGCTTCTCAGATGTCTAGTTGTGACAGTACCCCTCCCTCTACGAGTGGTCTCCGGACACTCAGAGCCCACCTTCTCAGGATGGGACCTATGGAAAGCCCTGATGAGACGAGTGGCCTTAATGTCCGTCACTGGGACCCACATCCTCTCCTCAGGACCATAACCCTCCCAATGAATGAGGTACTGGAGAGAACCGCGGACAACATGAGAATCCACAATCCTAGAGACCTGAAATTCAAGATTACCATCAACTATATTCGGAGGAGGAGGCAAAGGCGAGGGTACAATGGGTTGAACATAAGGTTTTAATAAGGACTTATGAAAGACATTATGGATCTTCCAAGTCTGAGGAAATTCAAGACGGTAGGCAACAGGATTGATGACAGACAGGATTTTGTAAGGCCCAATAAACTTAGGACCCAACTTCCAGGAGGGAACCTTCAATTTGATATTCTTGGTAGACAACCACACCAGATCACCAACATTCAGGCCCGGACCAGGCACACGTCTCTTATCTGCCACACGCTTATATCTCTCACTCATGCTCTTTAGATTATCCTGAATCTTTTGCCAAATCGATGACAAAGATGAGGAGAATCTGTCCTCATCAGGTAAACCAGAAGACCCCTCTCCCGAGAATGTCCCAAACTGCGGATGAAACCCATATGCACCAAAAAATTGTGACTTATCAGAGGACTCCTGACGACGGTTATTTAAAGAAAACTCAGCAAGGGACAAAAAAGAACACCAATCCTCCTGATTCTCCGCCACAAAACAGCGCAGATATGTCTCCAGATTCTGATTGACGCGCTCTGTCTGGCCATTCGACTGCGGGTGGGAAGCAGAAGAGAATGACAACCGAACCCCCAAGCGAGAACAGAAAGCCTTCCAGAATCTGGAAACAAACTGCGTGCCCCTATCAGAGACTATGTCTGAAGGAATACCATGCAATTTGACAATGTGATCAATAAATGCCTGCGCCAGCAACTTAGCATTGGGCAAACCAGGAAAAGGGATGAAATGCACCATTTTGCTAAAACGGTCCACCACCACCAGAATCACAGTCTTCCCCGAGGAACGAGGCAGGTCCGTTATGAAGCCCATGGACAGATGTGTCCAAGGACGGGAAGGAATGGGTAAGGGAAGGAGAGGACCTGATGGCCGTGAATGAGGGACTTTGGCACGAGCGCAAGTCTCGCAGGCTGCCACAAAACCCTCAACCGACTTACGAAGCGCAGGCCACCAGAATCTCCGAGCAATGAGATCCACTGTGGCTCTTGCCCCCGGGTGCCCAGCAAGGACAGTATCGTGGTGTTCCTTAAAAATCTTGTGTCTTAAAGCGAGAGGCACAAACAACCTCCCAGGAGGACAAAGATCAGGAGCCTCTGACTGGGCTACCTGCACCTCTGCCTCCAATTCAGGAAAAAGAGCAGAGACCACCACACCGTCAGCCAAAATGGGACCCGGGTCTTCAAAATTCCCACCTCCCGGAAAACAACGTGACAGGGCATCTGCCTTCACATTCTTAACCCCAGGGCAGAACGTGACAACAAAATTAAACCTTGAAAAGAACAAAGACCATCTGGCCTGTCTCGGGTTCAGACGCTTGGCTGACTCCAAGTAGGCCAGATTTTTATGGTCCGTAAACACGGTAATAGGGTGTCTGGCTCCCTCTAGCCAATTTGATGGCCAACAACTCCCTATTTCCCACATCGTATTTTCTCTCTGCGAATGAGAGAGTTTCTTCGAGAAAAAGGCACACGGTCGCCATTTGGCCATTTGGCAGGAGAGGAACCCTGAGACAAGACCGCACCCACACCCACCTCAGAAGCATCAACCTCAACTATGAAGGGTAGAGAAATATCAGGTTGTACCAAGATGGGAGCGGAAGCAAAACTCTCCTTGATATTAGAAAAGGCCTTACGCGCGTCTACCGACCAGGAAGAAAAATCTACCCCCTTTCTGGTCATATCAGTGAGTGGTTTAACAACAGAGGAATAATTCAAAATAAACTTCCTGTAATAATTGGCAAAGCCCAAAAAACGCATCAGCGCCTTCTGATTCTCAAGAAGCTCCCACTCAAGCACAGCGCGGACCTTCTCGGGGTCCATGCGAAAACCAGAAGCGGAGAGAAGAAACCCCAGAAATTGAATTTCTGGAACCGCAAACACACATTTTTCCAGTTTCGCGTATAATTTATTCTCCCGCAGGATGAGCAAGACCTGACGTAAGTGTTCCTTATGAGTTTTGAAATCAGGAGAAAAAATCAAAATGTCATCCAAATACACTAATACAAATTTTCCCATTAAATGATAAAAAATGCTGTTCACAAAATGCTGAAAAACGGCTGGGGCATTCATCAAACCAAAAGGCATAACCAAATTCTCAAAATGGCCCTCAGGGGTATTGAAGGCCGTCTTCCATTCGTCTCCTTCTCTGACCCTGACCAGGTTGTATGCCCCTCTTAGATCTAATTTGGAAAATACTTTAGCCCCAACAATCTGGTTAAACAGGTCCGGGATCAGAGGAAGCGGATAAGGGTCACGAATAGTGATACTGTTCAGCTCCCTGAAATCCAGACAAGGTCTTAAAGAACCATCTTTTTTCTTAACAAAGAAAAAACCAGCGGCAACAGGTGACTTCGAGGGTCGTATGTGTCCTTTTCTCAGACTCTCCGAGATATAAGCACGCATAGCGACCCTTTCAGGTTGGGAAAGATTGTATAAACGAGATTTAGGCAGCTTGGCGCCTGGGATGAGATTAATAGGGCAATCTCCCTGTGCGGGGGCAAATCTTGAACTCCACTCTCAGAGAAGACATCCGAAAATTCAGAGAGAAAAGGTGGTACAGTCTTAGTAGAAACCTCAGAAACAGATGTCGTGAGGCAATTCTCTCTGCAAAAGTCACTCCAACCATTTATTTGCCTCGCTTGCCAATCAATGGTGGGGTTATGTTTAGTGAGCCAGGGAAGCCCCAACACAAGAGGAGTAGGCAATCCGCTAAGGACGAAACATGACACATCCTCAACATGAGCATCACTCACAATTAAACGGATATTGTGAACTATGCCCTTTAATGATTTCTGAGAAAGTGGAGCGGAATCAATAGCAAAAACAGGAATATTCTTTCCCAAAGTGCATACCTGGAAACCATGAGTTATCGCAAAATGATTATCAATGAGATTGACAGCTGCTCCACCATCTACAAAAATCTCACAAAAAATGTTCTTGCTCTCTAGCGCCACCCTGGCAGGCAGGACAAAACGGGAACTACAAGCAAACGGAAAACCTTCAATTTCCGCCTCAACCCTGCCAATAGTAACAGATGGAACATTTTTAAAAGATTTTTTTCCCTTTTGTTTCTTTATTACTCCCAAAAAACTGCCTGAATCTCCTAGAGGGACAAACATTTGCCAAATGATTTATACCTCCACAACAAAAGCAAACCTTCCCATGCGGGCTGAATCTTCTTTGTCAGAGGCAATCAACCCCAGCTGCATGGGCTCCTGCTCATAAGGGGCTGACAGCGACTGAGACCCCTGCGCACAGAATGAGACCGCTGCACTGTCCTGGGATTGAGTATGACAGGAAGGAGAGATCTCTCCTCTCTCTCTAAGACGCCTGTCAATATGAACGGCCTGAGACATAGCAGAGTCCAAGAAGATAGGCCTCTCATAAAAGGCAAATGCATCTTTCAATCCCTCTGAAAGACCATGGCAAAATTCACTTCGGAGTGCAGCATCATTTCAACCAGTATCAGCTGCCCATCTCCGAAATTCTGAGCAGTATATCTCTGCGGATTGTTTACCCTGGCATAACAGACGTAGTCTAGACTCAGCGAAAGCAATACGATCCGGATCATCATATATCTGACCCAGGGCTAAAAAGAATTCATCCACTGAACGGAGGGGCCGTGCCCCCACCGGCAGCGAAAAGGACCCACGACTGAGCGTTACCCCTGAGCAGCGATATAATGATCCCCACCCTCTGTTCCTCATCACCAGAGGAATGGGGAAGAAGGCAAAAATTGAGTTTGCAAGCCTCTCTAAAATGCACAAAATTCTCACTACCCCCGGAAAACGTATCCGGGAGCGAGATCTTAGGCTCAGAACAAACTCCATGAACGCAAGCTGAACCGGTCACTAGAAACTGAGAAAGAGTCTTACGGAGATCAGCTACCTCCAATGAAAGACCCTGAAAGCGTTCAGTCAAAAGTGAAACCGGATCCATGCTTGAGACGGTTTTGGCGGTTTATAATGTCACGGAAGGTGTACAGGAAACAAGACAATACAAAATGAATATACGACTCACTGGATCCAAAACTAAGGAAAAAAGGGAGACCCCTGCATAAGACCTGGCACTTTCCTGACTGCTCAGCCTGTGCGAACATCCCAATGGTAGATGATCGCATATCCTCGTACCTCGACTGTATAACACCTAAACACCCTATAATAGTGAGGGGACACGACCACCGGCTCCCTACACCAGACACGGAGAGAGTCAGGGTCACCTGGGATCCAGCAAACATAAAATCACAAATGAATGTACAACACTTATCTTGTAGAAGACTGGGAAATAGGATCAGCATGCACACTCCAGGAAGCTGTATAAACCGCACACTAATGCATTATGGGGAGGAATTTAAAGGGATGCAATCAGTCCAACTACAAGACAGCTGAGAGAGGCTAACGAGATGAGGAACTGAAAACCAAAACAAAGAAAGCTCAAGGAGGAGGTTCTGAAAGGCATCTGTCAGAGCTTCTCAGATGTCTGATTGTGACACCGCCACTGCAAACCCACCCCTCTGGTGGTCATCACTGGTCCCTGTTTGCTTCCATGCAGCTGAGCCATGACAATAAGCACACTGAAAAATGTGAGGAATTTATATTGAGAGTACACAGAAAAATTGCATACATTTTCATTGTCAGATAAACACAAGGGAAGGGAAGAGTGAAGCCCTGGACTCCACCTGCACCTTTGTCCCTACCTGCTTGCACAACCCGTCCTATCTGGCTAGCTTAAATACGTGCAGGGGCCTAAAAGCAAAGGAAAACCGTGAACAGAGTCAGGGAAGCAAAAGTAAAAAACCAGGAGGTCTCACAGTACACATGGAAAAACACAATAGCAAGGTCACAAACAAAGCCGAGGTCGAAAGCTAAGCGGTAACGTCAAATACAAATGGAGGTCAGTGAGGTCGAGGTCACAAACAAAGCCGAGGTCAAAACAAGCAAGGTCTGAATATATAAAGAAGGCTGGTGAGGGTAACTAGACCAATCACAGGATACCTGTGGCCAGCAGGCTACCAGTTTAAATAGCCCTGACTGGTGAGTAACATGATGTGGCCTGTGTCACATGACTCATGTTACACAGCTGAGCACCGATTCATCATTTTCGGCGCTCGGCTCCCCTGCTGATCGTAGTCTAGGGGAATGACGGCCGTGCTGAGGAGGCGTGGGTGGCCGGGTCCTCCCCGCCCCCTGGTCTCCATGGAGACGAGGATGCCAGCCGCGTCCTCGCTCCTGCACACAGACCGGATGCCGGTGGCGCTGCAAGTAGGAAGCACGTCACCGGCTCCCCATTACACGGGATTTATCAAAACTGGTGTGAAGAAAAACTGGCTTAGTTACCTGTCACTCTTGTGACAGGTGTTAGAAGGTCTAAAAGACTGTCTGCACATGAGTGATCTGACAGCCTCTTTTGGTTTCACTTTGTCTGTGTGTTGCTGGTATGTCCACACCTCCTGTTCAGGCGTGGATCATGTGATCTTTCCCTCCCTCTATTTAGTCTGATCGTACCCATCACTCCTTGCTCTGGATACCTTCATTTGGTTTTGGAAGAGAGGTTCTTGTTGGAGTCCTGTTTATCCATCATCCTCGTAAGTTGTGTTCTGCTTGTTGTGTTTTGTATTCCCTCCCCCTATTTGTTTACTAGGCCTCAACAAGAGGCTGGTTCCTTCACAAAGGGCATCCGAGGGTCACCAGGGTTTTCTAGGTTCCTGTGAATGGGCAATTCTACCATCAAGTGGTGCCCATATGGATAGGAGTTAGGGCCAGGAGCAGGGTTTTATTGGTGGTGACCCTTTTCCTTCCCTAGCGGTGAGGCCTAGTGTCTTTCCCCTTTCTTATTGTTGCCTTTTGGTGTTCTCCCCTACTACATCCATGACATTACCCATAGCAACCAATCAGATGAATCCTTTTTGATTAATTTCCCACAAAATATTTACTAAGAGCATAATACCCCTTTAATTTTGTGAAATTCTTAAATACATACACCTTCATCCAGTACTGAGTAGGTTAAGCACATGCTGTCTTGAGGATACTTCTCTTATTACTCCCATATCTCAAGCAGAGGAATCCATTTATCAAACGCCTTGAAATGAGCTTTTGTCATCAGAAGAGGAATGGTCAGCTGATAGAATTACTGTGTGGCTGTGAGACAGAGAACATTATGTCAAACCATTTTTTAATATCCAATGCCGTGTAAAGAACTATGTGCCATATACAGATGATCATATATGAGTTACTGGTAATTGTTTTCTAGAATTTGTGCATTTCTACTTGGAGCATTTCATCAGACAGCCTTCACTTGGTTCTCTCACTGAAAGGGGATAACATTTAACATTTTCCATCCTGATGCTCCATCCCACATGGGGCAGGCGTGACCAATAACTGTTTACAGCTTTAGCCTTCATGCACACGACCGTATGTATTTTACGGTCCGCAAAAATGGATCCTCCAAAAATACGGATGACATCCGTGTGCATTCCGTATTTTGCGGAACGGAACAGCTGGCCCCTAATAGAACAGTTCTATCCTTGTCCGTAATGCAGACAAGGACATGTTCTATTTTTTTGCAGATACGGAGATACGGAAATGGAATGCACACGGAGTACCTTCCGTTCTTTTTGCGGACCCGTTGAAATTACTGGTTCCGCATACAATCTGCAAAAAAACGGAACGGACACGGAAGGAAAATACGTTTGTGTGCATGAGGCCTTGATCTTGAGTAATAAATCAGCAAAAAAAAAAACTTGCCTTGAAAACCTTAAAGAGGACCTGTCAGTTTTAGAAACTGCAGCTGTGGCGTGTGCTGCAGTCGCAAGCAAACGTCATCTTTAAAAACGGCGTAAGTAGCGTCTTTAAAGATGGCGCCTGCTTGCTGGTGCAGCAGGCGCCATAGCTTGTGGGCTTCTGCTGTTTCATGCAGAATGTCTGTGATCAGCGATAATGAGAATGCAAATCACAGGCACTTAATCCCTCAAATGCAATGGTCAAATGTGACCACAGCATCTGGGAGTGCACTTCCGGACCTGGAATGACTCCCCCCCATGCTGCAATCAGGGGAGCCATTTATTGTCTGTGAAAGGCTGGAGCATGCTGAGACTCCGATGCCTTTTAGGCCTCATGCACACGGCCGTTGCCTGGCCGTGGCCGTATTGCGCCCTGCAAACAGTGGGTCCGCAATATGCGGGCATCGGCCCGGAGCTGCAGTGTGGAACATGTTCTATTTTTTTTGTGATGCGGACGGATCACGGACCCATTCAAGTTGAATGGGTCTCGATCCGTCCTAGCCGCCGCACGGATGTTGCCCGCGCATTGGGGGATCACAAATTGCAGTCCCTAATCCACGGAACGGCTTCACAACGGCCGTGTGCATGAGGCCTAACAGGTATATTCCAATTAGACTTGCAGGTGGTAGCACTACATAGCAATATACTCAGTCTTCTATATGTCAATGGATTTATTACCATTTATCTATAGAAGTGGCAATCTAACCAATGCATGAGGCCTAAAAGAAAGTAGAAAAAAAAGTTTAAAAAAAGGTTTTTTTTAATATAAAAAAAAAAAAATTAAGGAAGATATGGCACTCATATATCCGGAGGACTGCTCAAACATTTATTTTTATTAATATCAAATATTCTGCAGGTCCCAACTAAATAAAAATCATACATCTAAAATCAACATACAAGATACGTAAATTGTACTAGAATTACACAATAAAACCATTAAAACGTCACTAAAATGACGATTATAATGTTAAAGGCTGAGGTATAGGGTATTCGTTGAACCTATGTGCCCAACAGCAAATGTAGTCAGGTCATCGAATAAAGGTGACCGTTCAGGCTGGGTGTCGATCAGACCATCACCATATATTCCATAACCACAAAAATTCAATAACCGCAATTCATAATACACTCTGGTTAACAAATATAATAGTCATTCAAACCAGAATCTCGATTGGGTGATCAACAATTATTCGGCATTAATAATCGCCATTAAACATGTTGTAATGCATTTGTATAATTTTCCCAGATAACAGGACGTGGTTCCAGTTCGATTATTGGCTGTGAGTTACAGGTGTTGTATCGATCCAACACTAGATATTTGATCGGCTCACAAAGTCAATATTCCATTATAGAAACACTGTATCAATTTCACAGATAACATGAATAATTCGGGATTCCAGCTCTCTGGTGGCGTCCCACCTCTTTATGAGCTGTACTACTCCCTTACCTCCAAAGCGCAATAATGCCTTTCCTCTGGTCTCTGCTGTTTCAGCGTCCCTCGTGCTCAAAATCCTGGGTTGCTCCAATTAAGGTGGAGTGGAACAGTGTGGCTCCAGGGAATTCTTTAGTAGGCACGGGACAATCTGTTCTCAGCCAGCAGATAGGAGAGAGGTGCTGATCCTGGTGGTCTGTAGCGTACGCAGAAATGGTAGTTTTAGAGGGTCCAAATTTCTCCCAGACGCGTATCGAAGTCTTATGGGTTCTGACTTCTTCCTCAGTGGTAATCTAGAACCCCCCATACCACATTTTTATATCCCATTTCCTGATAGAAATCCAGTGGGAGGCCCGGATTTTGATATACACAGTCACTTTGATATTATCAGTGTTGTTAATCAAAATTCTTGCATCTATCCATAGTTTTTGACTAGCAGATCGATGCATTATGACAAAATCTTGCTTTTGAACAGAAAAAACAAACAAAAAACGCATGGTGCGGTAATGAAGCGGTTTTCATGTGTTTTTCCCCTCAATGTGTTTTTGTGTCCAATGCTGCTGAAAAGACATTCCTAACAAACTGGATAAAGGATTTGAAGTTATCTTAATTCTTTCTCAAGTTATACCCTCATTTCCTCTTTTTTAGTTACTGAAATAATCCTCATCATGTGAATAATCATTACATAACTGATTTTAAGAATATACATAAATAGATAAAAACATTTATAAAACTTTAATGATTAAAACTTAGTAATTAAAACTTTTGGACTTATATGTGATGCGAAGGCTTGTTTTGATGAATATGAGAATATGGAGGGCAGACTAAAGAAAGAACAAATAGTTTTCTTGGAGGATAGTGTGAATTTCATCCTATCCCACAATTACTTTCACTTTGGGTCAAGCTATTTTGTCCAGAAGTGCGGTACCGCCATGGGCACCAGGTTCGCTCACCTCTTTATGACGGATTGGGAGGAGAGGTTTATTTTACCTCGGCTGGGGACGGACCTGGTGCTATGGTATAGGTACATTGATGATATTATCCTAATTTGGAACAGGGATGGGGGATCGCTAACTTCCTTCATAGATACATTGAATAAGCACGATAGGAATGTATACCTCTCATCAAAGATTTATGGTGAAAGTATTGAGTTCTTGGATTTAAATATCCGGATTGAAGGTGAGAAGGTAATATGTAATACCTTTCTGAAGGATGTGGCAAAAAACTGCTTTATCCCCTACACAAGTGGCCACCTTCCCAGGTGGCTACTAAATATACCTTATGGGCAATTAAGGCGTATAAAATGCAATTGCACTAGAGATGACCAATTTGAAGAAGAGGCCCGAAAAATGAAGGAACAATTTACAGTAACCCTCAAGCAATAGTTGATTCATCCCTGATGAAAGTGAGATAATTAGATAGAAATGCATTTTTTGACCAGGCGCAAGGGAGGAGAAAAAATAAGGATGAGGAAATTATAAGAATGGTCTTGCCCTTTAATACCCTAGTATAGAAAAATACAGCAAATAATGAAAAAACACTGGCATTTTTTGAAGGGAGATAGAGTGATAGGCCCACTGATCCCGAGCATACCGCAGATCGTGTACAGTTCTTTTTTTTCTTTTTTTTTTGTTCAAAAGCAAGATTTTGTCATAATGCATCGATCCGCTAGTCAAAAACTATGGATAGATGCAAGAATTTTGATTAACAACACTGATAATATCAAAATGACTGTGTATATCAAAATCCGGGCCAGACTTTCTACCTAACCGCTATCATGGTCCAAGACAGGATTTTGTTCCCACTGGATTTCAAAAAGGAAATGGGATATAAAAAGGTGGTAAGGGGGGTTCCAGATTACCACTGAGGAAGAAGTCAGAACCCATAAAACTTCGAAACGCATCTGGGAGAAATTTGGACCCTCTAAAACCACAATTTCTGCGTACGCTACAGTCCACCAGGATCAGCACCTCTCTCCTATCTGCTGGCTGAGAACAGATTGTCCCGTGCCTACTAAAGAATTCCCTGGAGCCACACTGTTCCACTCCACCTTAATTGGAGCAACTCAGGATTTTGAGCACGAGGGACGCTGAAACAGCAGAGACCAGAGGAAAGGCATTTTTGCGCTTTGGAGGTAAGGGAGTAGTACAGCTCATAAAGAGGTGGGACGCCACCAGAGAGCTGGAATCCCGAATTATTCAAGCTAATCTATGAAATTGATACAGTGTTTCTCTAATGGAATATTGACGTTGTGAGCCGACCAAATATCTAGTGTTGGATCGATACAACACCTGTAACTCACAGCCAATAATCGAACTGGAAACCACGTCCTGTTATCTGGGAAAATTATACAAATGCATTGCAACATGTTTAATGGCGATTATTAATGCTGAATAATTGTTGATCACCCAATCGAAATTCTGGTTTGAATTACTATTATATTTGTTAATCAGAGTGTATTATGAATTGCGGTTATTTAATTTTTGTGGTTATGGAATATATGGTGATGGTCTGATCGACACCCAGCCTGAACGGTCACCTTTATTCGATGACCTGACTACATTTGCTGTTGGGCACATAGGTTCAACGAATACCCTATTCCTTAGCCTTTAACATTATAATCGTCATTTCAGTGACGTTTTAATGGTTTTATTGTGTAATTCTAGTACAATTTACGTATCTTGTATGTTGATTTTAGATGTATGATTTTTATTTAGTTCTAACCTGCAGAATATTTGATATATCCTCCGGATATATGAGTGCCATATCTTCCTTAATTATCCTTTTGTATGAATTTTTTGGTGTGTGGAGTTCACACTGAGATATAGAGCACCATCCCATCCCCATTGATTAGTAGAGCCACCCCATTCTGCCAATACAATAAAAAAAATAAAAATCTAATTCCCCAGAATAAAAATAAATATAAACAATAAAAAAATAAACATCAACACGTCCAAAAATGTACTATGTACGATTAAAATCTAAAAATATTTATCCCACATGGCAAACAGTCTAATGGAATGAAAATCAAAATGGCCGATATGATATTTCTACATTACTTCACCTTCCCCAAATAATGTAATAAAAAGTGATCAAAAAGTCATACATGGTATAAATAAAATCTACAGATTGTAGAGGGGCTAATTTTTTGCGGGCTATTGTATAAAATAGTAAATGGTGCCATTAGAATGCACAACTTGTCCTTCAAAATAACAAGCCCTCAATCGTCTATCTGAACGGAAAAATTAAAAAGTTACGGCTCTGGGAAGGTAAAGAGAGAGCAAAAAGAAAATGCAAAAAAGGGAAAATCGCAAGGGGTAGAAGGGGTTAAAACCTTGAATTTGTAACTATTGGCATTTTATTCTTCAAAGGTACATACTTTCATTAGCTATAACTTTGTGGTAGTATATTGTTGAGAAATGTTACCTGCTTTCATTTCAATACTACTGAAAAGATAAAAAAATGAATACTGACTTTAATTGTTGCATACACAGGTAACAATATAATGAAATACCATTGTATGAATTCTATCACGAAAATTGGCCGATGGAATAAGATAAAGCTGCAGTCAGAGATTCTAGAATATTCAGGTACAAATCTCCTAAATGTTATCAGTTGATAAATCCATCATCAATTTTTTGAGAGGTTGTCTTATTATTTCCCTGGAGGACATTGGATATATTCTCAATAATGGATGTGTCTGGAAATCGCAGCATTGGACCATTCAGTGTCTGAGTTAAGCAAAAACTCAACTGCATTTGTACTGGGAAACAACTGCTGCATTAAAAAATAAGCAATTTCATCTGCAAGTCATACCTACACATTTCAGTCAAAGTCCTTGCAGATATAATTATTCTATATGATCACTGAACCAAAACTAATGGAGTATGACCCTGTAGCTGTCTCTGAGTCACTGCTAGTAAAATAAGTAAGATTACACTAAAGGTGGCCATGGACAGGGGAGAGACAAGGGATATGCGCCTGTCAAAGGTGCCACCTCACAGCAACATTGGGGGGCACAATTTACTTTAAAAAACAAAATATGAATGTACTGTCCTTAACATTTTTATGTCATTTTAATGTTTTGTTTTGTTTATTTTTTGAATCTTTGAGGTCTAATCAGTGGTTTGCATTTATTCTGGGGTATGTATTTATTTTTCAGTTCATATTTATTTATGATGTCTGGTTTGTCATCCGTAGAGAATAGGTCATCAGTATAAAAGTCTCAGAAAAACCCTTGACTTTACAGTGTATGGTCTGGGGTCCACATTTATTTAAGAGGTCTGGTGTCTGTTATTTGTGGGGTCTGTATTTATATTGGAGTACTTATTTTGGAGTCTGATCTGGGGTATTTTTTTGGGTACATAGTTTTTCATGGGTCCATATTTAGGACATCTGGTCTGGGATTTGTAGTTATTTTGGGCTTTGATATGGGTCTGTATTTATTTTGGGAACACCGTTTTTCAGCGGTCAGTATTTATTCAGAGCATCTGGTCTGGGGTTTGTAGTTCTTTTGGTGCTCTATATTTATCGTGGAGTCTGGAGCCTGTATTTATTCTGGGTGTTGCAGATCTTCCAGTGCTGTAAAGATCTGCCCTGACTGCTCTTCCACAGTGACAGCAAGTTCTACACAGCAACACCACACAATAAGTGTAATATGTTAGGCTGGGGCTGGGAACCTGCCTGGGGCCTGGGAGACCACTGCCATACAGGGGTTTTGGTGGTGGTACACAATATAATAAGCTGCAGCAGGCACAGTTCATGGGGAAGGGGTCTTTATCTGGGGAAGATATAGATATATATAGTTCATGCGGGGTCTTTATTCTGAGGTCAATTTTTTCGTGTCTGTATTTACTCTGATGCCTCTATTTATTCTGGAGGTGTATTTATTTAGGGGGACTGGTTTGATTTTATATCAATTTAAGGGCTTTGGGGTCTGTATTTATTCTCGGATCTGTATTTACAATGTGATCTGGTCTATGGTCTGCATTTTGGAGTCCATGCAAAGGTTAATCTGTGGTCTATATTTATTTTGGGGACTGTACTTATTTTGGGGTCTCTATTAATTTCAGGGTGTGAGAGATACAGTGGATATAGAAAGTCTACACACCCCTGTTAAAATGTCAGGTTTCTGTGCTGTAAAAAAATGAGACAAAGATAAATAATTTCAGAACTTTTTCCACCTTTAATGTGACCTATAAACTGTACAACTCAATTGAAAAACAAACTGAAATCTTTTAGATGGAGGGAAGAAAAAAACTAAACTAAAATAATCTGGTTGCATAAGTGTGCACAACCTCTTATAACTGGAGATTTAGCTGTGTTCAGAATTAAGCAATCACATTCAAAATCATGTTAAATAGGAGTCAGCATACACCTGTCATCATTTAAAGTGCCTCTGATTAACCCCAAATAAAGTTCAGCTGGTCTAGTTGGTCTTTCCAGAAATTTTCTTAGTCGCATCCCACAGCAAAAGCCATGGTCCACAGAGAGTTTCTGAGGGATCTCATTGTTAAAAAGGTATCAGTCAGGAGAAGGGTGCAAAAGAATTTCCAAGGCATTAGATATACCATGGAACACAGTGAAGACAGTCATCATCAAGTGGAGAAAATATGGCACAACAGTGACATTACCAAGAACTGGACGTCCCTCAAAAATTGATGAAAAGACGAGAAGAGAATTGGTCTACCAAGAGGCCTACAGCAACGTTAAAGGAGCTGCAGGACTATCTGGCAAGTACTGGCTGTGTGGTAGATGTGACAACAATCTCCCGTATTCTTCATATGTCTGGGCTATGGGGTAGAATTGCAAGACGAAAGCCTTTTCTTATGAAGAAAAACATCCAAGCCAGGCTACATTTTGCAAAAACCCATCTGAAGTCTCCCAAAAGCATGTGGGAAAGGGTGTTATGGTTTGATGAAACCAAGCCTGAACTTTTTGGCCATAATTCCAAAAGATATGTTTGGGCCAAAAACAACACTGCACATCACTAAAAGAACACCATACCCACAGTGAAGCAAGGTGATGGCAGCATGATGCTTTTGGGTTGTTTTTCTTCAGCTGGAACTGGGGCCTTAGTTAAGCTAGAGGGAATTATGAACAGTTCCAAATACCAGTCAATATTGGCACAAAACCTTCAGGCTTCTGCTAGAAAGCTGAACATGAAGAGGAAATCGTTCTGCATGGCAACGACCCAAAGCATACATCCAAATCAACAAAGGAATGGCTTCACCAGAAGAAGATTGAAGTTTTGGAATGGCCCAGCCAGAGCCCAGACCTGAATCCGATTGAAAATCTGTGGGGTGATCTGAAAAGGGCTGTGCTCAGGAGATGCAAAGAAGAGTGGACAAATCTTGCCAAGTCAAAATGTGCAAAAAGACTGAGTGCTGTCATAAAATCAAAAGGTGCTTCAACACTTATGCAACCGTATTATTTTATTTTTATATTTTTTCTACCCTCTACCTAAAAGATTTCAGTTTGTTTTTCAATTGAGTTCTGCAGTTTATAGGTCACATTAAAGGTGGAAAAAGTTCTGAAATGATTTATCTTTGTCTCATTTTTTTACATCACAGAAACCTGACATTTTAACAGGGGTGTGTAGACTTTTTATATCCACTGTATATGCAGCAGTTTAGTGGTGTTTGAGAGTATGACCTATGTAAATGGCAGCTATATGTTAAAAACTTTGAGTGATGCTTATCTCGTAATTGTCTATCTCCCTGATCTCTCAGCTCCTGCCAGCCAATCTGTGGACTAGTTATTGGGGCACCAGACAGTGCCGCAGCCTGTGTAGATGACTAAAGCGCTGAACACCAGGTACTTGACTCAAAAATGTGCCAGTTAACCAATTAACTGCTTCAGATCACCAGTGTTGTTCCCATCAGCCTCTTCTTTACAAATGACTCAAACATATTGAATTTATTTGATTTGATCTATGGCTGGGACTACATGCAATTTTCCTTACCTGTCCGGGGCAGCAAAATGCCTTGTCCCTGGCCATGGATGCAACCATTTTCAATCTAGGAATGACCATTACTTGGGATAATTGATACATCCATGATACTAAAGTAATCCAACCAGTGACATCATTGAATTTTTCATAAAATGACAAGCTGACTTGACACATAACCATGAAAGAGAATCTAAAACTGGGCATGGGACACGTGCATATCTTGACTTGACCATCAAGTTTACTGAATAAAATCTGGGAATGTTATCAGGCATCTAGCTATGGGGAGTGCAGAGGTTATGGCCAAATCTTACCAGGGGCCTGATGAAGCTGAAATGGTCATAAAACACTGTACATGACATAGTATGGTAGATGGGGGCCCTGTTAGGGGTTTTGCATAGTATGTCTTTTCAGTAAATCTTTCATTAAATGAGGAGGTCCATGAGGTCAATGTCCATGCTTGTCAATATACATACAGTCATATAAGGAATGCATACCCAGCTTACAACACATTGTTTTACTCGGAAGTAAAATAATCCAATTAAGTGATGTAAGTCAAAGCAGCCACAAAAGAAGGTGACAATAACTGAATTAAGTGAGTAATAAATTTCATTACAGATATTGTCTGTTTGTGCAGCTTGCTTTATACATTTCGATTTTAACCTCAATTACGCTGACATCCCTTGAACTCTTAGCAAATATTTTGCTACTATTTCACAGGATAAATGTCCCCACTACAAAAAAATAAAGTCGTTCTTATTCTTTCACACATTATTGGTATAACGATAATGGTGGTTAACTTGATATAATAATTCATGAAGGTCATTTGCATAAAAAAATTGATCACATCCCTTTAAACATGTATGTCTATATTATCACAGTAATCCAACAGAAAGAAAGAGAGAGGGACAGAGAGACAGAGAGAGAGAACATACAGTCAATTCCAGCTGTAGTCCCCACTAAGGCTACTTTCACACTCGCGTTTGATGCGAATCAGTCATAGATCTGCACAGACGGATCCGTTCAGATAATACAACTGCATGAATCCGTTTAGAACAGATCCGTTTGTATTAACATTGCCAAAACGGATCCGTCTTGAACACCATTGAAAGTCAATGGAGGACGGATCCGTTTTCTATTGTGCCTGATTGTGTCATAGAAAATGGATCCGTCCTCATTGACTTACATTGTGTGCCAGGCAGCGTTTTGGTGTCCGCCTCCAAAGCGGAATGGAGATGGAACGGAGGCAAGCTGACTAATTCTAAGTGGATCACGTTCCATTCAGAAAGCATTAGGGCAAAACTGATCCGTTTTAGACCACTTGGGAGAGCCGTGAACGGATCTCACAAACAAAAAGCCAAAACACCAGTGTGAAAGTAGACTAACTCCAAAGTTACAATACCCTTCTATGTGTTCTCCAAGTCAGTAGATTAATTTAAAGCACTCAAGTCGCATAAATAATAAAGACATAGCCGAAACTTAAAAATCAGGATTTTTTATTTTATTTTTTACCTTTGTGTTGCCATAAACTATTTTCTTATACTATAATCTTTTGTGCTAATATACCATTAAATTTAAATCCGGATGCTTGTCTGAAAGGAGCCTAAGCAAAATCTAAGTAACATATGTCATTCTATGGTATCCTTTTTATGTGGCACAACCAAAGTATCTGTGCAATACCAAAGCTTTTTATTTTTTCCATTTTATTTATTAACACTGAGTGTATAGGATACAGTATATTAAAGTATGTACCGTATGTCTAGAATTTTACTTTATTTGCACCCGAATTTGTGGCACATTCTTGATGAGTTAAATATATTGTGTTTACAAGAATTTGTGCCCATTTGCAACATACTAGACAAGACTGTCTGCAAGTCAACTTTTCCACCAATTTTTTTGTCTAGTCCTACTTTCACCTTCTTTTGTCATAGTTTTAAACAGGTTTTGTTGCATCTTTTTGTCAAAATATATATAATCTCTGTATGAGTACATACAGTGTATTATGATAATTAGTACTTTACAGCATCATTTACAGCAAGTCTTCGGTAAAAGTCCAACATGGACAATCAGAGTAGTATATAGGAGCTATTACGTCCACCTTCCGGCACCTGTTGGTTTTTAGAAAGGGAGTGAGGGGGAAAGGAGAGGGGAAGGGGAAAGGATGAGTTATAGGGGATTAGTAGTAGTACAGAAACCATAACTTGACTCCTTGCAAACTGCAAGGTGAATAGAACATAACAGTAGCTAGCCCAACATGTCCCCCTCTCCTCCACAGTTAGTGGAGTTAGAATCCAAACAAGCAAAATGCTGTTAGTATAAAACCATGCAACATATTGAGGGACATTTACTAAAGGCATTATGACACTATTGCAGTGTAAAAAAGTTGCAAAGTATGGTGCATGCCATATGTGCACCATAATTTGCAACCTTTTAAGCTATTTAATAGGTGTGGCTTAGTGGGAGGGTGTGGGACTTCGCACAGCCTCCCAGATTTACTATAACTTTCACCAGAAACTGACACACAGCAGGGTTGAGATGTACCTAATTTATTAACAGGGATTTGCCCCTTAGTTCATTAGGCGCATCTCACGCCAGTGAAGGGAGATCATGTGTGGAGTATGGGTACGCCAGTTTTCATAAATCTCCCCCACTGTGCCACAAATAGGCATCCTGTGGCGAATTGTGTTGCATCTTCCCTACAGACTGCCTACAGTCCCCTTTACAGAGGAGCATAATCGGGTCAGTTATTGGGAAGGAGCGTTCCTTGGAAGGCTCGCTCACGATATATGCCCTGTGTAAGGGTGCTGCCAATCACCTGATGCACAAGTAAATGTTCATTCATCAGGAAAAAGAATCACTGATGCGGTCACCTATAGAGATGGCCTTGCGGTTCACCCGGCGGTCGTTTCGCGGCGAACCTTTGCTCGTTAGCAATTCGCCGAACATGCGAACATATGTGATATTCACACACACACCATATTTTTTTGTATAACGCCGAACTTTGACTCATGACACATCCATCAGGGGGGACAGGGCAGCCAATTTAGACATTTCAGCACATTGACACCCCCAACCCTATAACAGAAACCGATTTGACAGCCATTTTACATTATGTGTTTTGCCAGTGTAGGGAGAGGATGCATTTTGGAGCAGGGACAGTTAGGGACACCAATTGCTAGCTAATAGGGCCACAAAAGTCCTTTTAAGGACTGATATAGGTGTGCTATCGATAGGTGTGATATAGAGGGGTGTGATATACTTATAATATACTTTCTAACATGGAAATTATATTATAGTGTATTTGTATTGTGCAGCAGTTGTGTGCGGTTCTGCTGCAATACCGCAGCTAGAGGGACAAACACTATTGGAGTAACTAATTGCATTGTGTGTGATATACCTGTTGCCCCCCAAAAAACTGCTTGAGGGCTGCAATATATCTTCTTCCACAAAATCCTGATTGAGAGGTGCTATATATCTGTTTCCGCCAAATACTGATTGAGGGGTGCTATATACCTGTTTCTGCCAAATACTGATTGAGGGGTGCCATATACCTTCTTCCACAAAATACTGATTCAGGGGTGCCATATACCTTCTTCCACAAAATACTGATTCAGGGGTGTTCTTGCTATATACCTTCTTCCACCAAATACTGATCGAGGGCTGCGATACACATGCTTCCACAAAATACTGATTGAGGAGTGCCATATTCCTGTTTCCACCAAGACCTGATTGAGGAGTGCTATATACCTATTGCCACCAAATACTGATTTAGGGGTGCTATATACCTTCTTCCACCAAATACTGATTGAGGGCTGTGATACACCTGCTTCCAGCAAATACTGATTGAGGGGTGTCATATACCTGTTTCTGCCAAATACTGATTGAGAGGTGCCATATACCTTCTTCCACCAAATACTGATTGAGGGGTGCTATATACCTTCTTCCACAAAATACTGATTATGGGGTGCTATTGCTATATACCTTCTTCCACCAAATACTGATTGAGGGCTGCGATATACCTGCTTCCACAAAATACTGATTGAGGGGTGCCATATACCTGTTTCCGCCAAATACTGATTGAGTGCTGCGATATACCTTCTTCCACAAATACTGCTATTCTCTACGGACTTAGGCAGAGGGTCATTTAGAAAATGACAGGCAGAGGAAGACGCAGACCGTTCCGCAGGGATGGTAGGGGTCGGGCAGGTGCACCAGGCCGGAGTTCAAGTGGGAAGTTGGAGAAAGTGCGTGCGATAACTTTAAAGGGCGCACCAGAGTTGGTTGAGTGGCTCACTCAGCCTTCCACTTCTGCACCCTCCTCATCCTATGTATCTGCACCCTCCTCACTCTCTGCTGTGTGCACCCCCAAAGATACCACCACCACCACCATAGACCCTCCACTCAAGTCAGAGGAATTATTTTCCCATCCATTCCCAGACCTTACCGATGCCTGGCCATTCTTGGCATCCGATGAGGAAGAGGAGGTAGCAACGGCTGCCAACTAGCGGTCTGACGACAGTACCCAGATCAGCCCAAGGAGGGTGGTCCCCGCTGTTGCTGCCTACTCCGAGATCTCTAATGTCAGTGGTGGTGAAGGCGACCATGATGACGTGTCGATGGACGTCATGTGGGTGCCCACAAAAGAGGAAGAGGAGGGGAGTTCAGAGGGAGAGACGGAGCAGCAGGAAGCAGGCAGAACTCGCAGTGCACAGGAGGCAAAAAGCAGACTGCAAATGTATCTGGAGCGAGCCATCCACCATGCACGGTCATATCTTGTGCTCCCAGGATGCCGGCTCATGGCTATGCAGTGTGGGCTTTTTTTAACGTGTCAGCTGCTGATAATAGTGTTACCATCTGCAGCTTGTGCTGTCAACGCATAAGTCGCGGTAAGCCCAACACTGTACTAGGGACGACCGCCTTAAGAAGGCACCTGGCTTCCCATCACCAAGCCCAATGGGAGCAACACCATCAGAACCCACAAAGCCACACTCCCAGCGCTCCACGTCCTGCCTCTTCTCCTTCTCCTCTCTCCTCCCATTTGTCCTCCACTCCACCTTCCACCGCGCCGTCGTCACGTTCATCTGGCACAAGACAGGCTTTCATGGCCCAAATATTCGAAAAATTATGACGCTGGATAATTCTCTTGCCCAACGGCTGACTGCTGGCTTGTCGGAACTGCTAGCCTGCCAACTACTGCCCTATAAATTGGTGGACTCGGAGGCCTTTAGAAAATTAGTGGCCATTGGCACAACGCAATGGAAGGTCCCCGGAAGGAAATATTTCTCCCAGAAGGGCATCCCTGAACTATATGGCCATGTTCAGCGGCAAGTTAATATATCTCTGGCACACAGTGTCAGTGCCAAGATACATCTGACCACAGACATGTGATCTAGCAAACACTGGCAGGAAGGTACATAGCTTTTACTGCCCACTGGGTGAACCTTCTGACGGCCGTCATGCGTAACCCGTGGCATCCATTCGGATTTGGTGTCACCATGACGGATTGCATGCAGGCCTGCCTCTTCTTCTCCTTCTCCTTCTCCATCCTCCGTCTCCTCCTCAGCTGACTCTTCCTTTTCCACTGCTACCGCCTCTTCCACTTCACCCCCCAAGCTCTCCAGAACCTATTTGACATGCCAGGTGAGACATTGCCATGCTGTGCTGCGGCTGTTGTCCCTGGAAGCCAAGAGCCACACAGGTCCTGCACTCCTTTCAGCTCTGCGGTCAAAGGCCGATCAGTGGCCAACCCCGCTAAATTTGACAGTTGGTAAAGTGGTGTGTGACAATGGTGCCAATCTGCTTAGCGTGCTGAAGCAGGGCAAAATGACACACATGCCATGCATGGCTCACGTCCTGAACTTAGTCGTGCAGCGATTTGTTGCCAAATGCCCTGGGGGCCAGGACGTCTTGCGGCAGGCCAGGAGAATCTCTGGCAATTTTAGAAGATCTTATACTGCCATGGCTCACCTTGCTGACGTTCAGCGGCGACACCACTTGCCCGTCAGATTTGTGACTGCCCGACATGCTGGAACTCCATGTATATGCTTGATAGGCTGCTCCAGCATAAACGTGCCGTTAACTACTACCTGTACGAACTCTACAGAAGGATAGGTTCTGGGGAGCCTTGTTTTTTTTCACCTCACCAGGGGCTGCTCATGCCGATGCATGCAGACTTCTGCGGCCATTTGATGAGATCACCAAACTGGTCAGTCGCAGCCAAGGCGCCATCAGTGACATCGTACCTTATGCCTTACTTCTGAAGCGTGCATTGCATCGTGTCATTTATCAAGGAGCAGGAGAAGATGAGGAAGTCGCAATGATGAATGAATTCCCAGGGGGCTACTCCATCTGAGACAAGTCAGCAGGAGTCTGAAATGGAGTCAGAGGAGGATGGTGGCTGGGGGGAGGAGGAGGAGGAGCAAGACGAGCAGGCTTTAAACTTTTCGGGTATCCCTTGTGTTGTCCGTGGCTGGGGGGAGGAGACCGAGGACGACATTCTCCTGGGCGATGAGCAGGAGCCAGGGCGCTCCAACGCTTCCAGTTTAGTGCAAATGGGGGCCTTTATGCTCCAGTGTGAAGAGGGACCCCCATATAAAAAGCATAAAGGTCAAGGACCTATACTGGGTGGAAAAATACTTAGACCCCCGGTACAAACACAAAATGGCGGACATGTTACAGCATAACAGAGGGCTGTCGGAATGCAGAATTTCCAGGCCTTGCTGCGAGAGATGCTGCATTCTGCTGTTGCGGGCACTGGCAGAGGAATTTCCACCCGCAGCGAAACAGGTGTGGGTACCAATGCTACCGCGCATGCAGAAAGAGGACAGTTTAAAGATGTGTTGGTCACTTTGGATATGAAATCATTCTTGCAGCCAACCCATCGACAGCCGCCCTCCTGATCCAACCTCAGGGAACGCCTAGACTGACAGGTGTCTGACTACATTGGGTTAATGGCCGATGTGGACGCTCTGAATAGTGAGGA
The DNA here is from genome assembly GCF_014858855.1 of Bufo gargarizans. Classification (NCBI taxonomy): domain Eukaryota; kingdom Metazoa; phylum Chordata; class Amphibia; order Anura; family Bufonidae; genus Bufo; species Bufo gargarizans. Next base: position 362,169,130 of record NC_058080.1, on the reverse strand, counting down.
ACCCCTTGACTACTGAGTGTTCAGGCTTGACCTGTGGCCAGAGCTGGCACAATTTGCCATGGAACTCTTGACTTGCCCCTCATCAAGTGTCCTGTCCAAAAAGACGTTCAGTGCAACAGGGGGGATCGTGACCGATAAGCGCACTCGCCTAGCTCACGACAGTGTGGACTACCTCACATTTTTAAAAATGAATGAGGCATAGATCTCAGAGGAATTCGACACCTGTGATGACCACGTGTAATTGAATTTCCTCATTCCGCCACTACACAGAACAAAGAATGGTCCTTGCCGTATGTATATACAGCAGCATAAAAGGCCTTTTAGGTCAGGTGAATTCCTAATTTATGGGGCCTATACTGGCCGACAGTTACATATTTATCCTGTGACCGCTTAATGCACCTACAGAATCCAAAGTTCTATGCTGTCAGGTGAATGCCTATTGGCTAATTTTTGGGGCCTGTACTGGCCGACAGTTACATATTTATCCTGTGACCGCCTAATGCACCTCCAGCCCCAGAATCCAAAGTTCTGTGCTGTCAGGTGAATGCCTATTGCCAGATTTTTGGGGCCTGTACTGGCCGACAGTTATATTTTTTTATCTCTAGCCACATAATCGCACCCCTGTCTCACTCCTCTGCCTCTCATTATGGTGGCGTATGAACCGCATTCACCATAACGACCTTCTAATGTCACAGGATCATGTGACTGTACCTCCCACCCCGTACTGTGTCCCCTTACATCCTGCATTGTGCCCTCTTACCACACTCTGTGCAGTGCCCCTAGTCATTCCTTGTACTGTGCCCTCTTATACCCTTTTATCCGGTCACTGTACAGAGGTGTTATCCGGTCAATGTATGGCAGTGGTATCCAATAACTTGATGGCCATAACTTTATCCCTTTCCCTGCCCACGCTATTCTTTTTTAGACCTGACATGAGCGGGAAAAATATGCAGATTGCGGTGATAAGGATCTTTGCGCCACAATCTGTGTCAGGAATACGCCTAACATAGACGTTTTTCTATATAATAAATGACCACCTAATTGTATTATTATTCGGGGGTAGGGCTAATATCTTTATATTATATAGATTCTAGTGTATTATACTGTGCCCTGTATTTCCCAGTAGAAAATGATCCTTGGGAAACACAGTCCACATCCCTGACCACCAGGACCAGGTAGTGCTCTGTCAGTACATGGTGGCCTCCCCTTTCCGCCACGCTGCTCCGCTGTGTACTGGTGCTTATTCTGACACTAGAGCTGGTTTCACATCCTATCTTTGCCATCCATTTAATGCAAAAATGTATGCGTTAACAGATGTCTCAGACTGGTGTTGTACAGTGGCGTCCGTTCACCATACAGTTCCATGGTAGAAAAAAATGTTACGTTATAGTAAGCATTTTTGTTATGGACTCTTCAGGATACAAAAATGTGGAGTGCTGCACTTTTGTATACATCTAACCCATAGGAAATAAAAATTTCTAGGCTCCAGCAGGGCACATTTTTGGCCCCTGATTAAAATACATATTTTTTTGTCAGAATTTTTGCCAATGATCCCCCTCTGATATATCACTGTCCATGTTGTGGGACTATTTGTGTACTTCTAGTAAGTGTTTGCTGGCTGCAAATATGACCTAAAGGTTTTTCAGGTTCGCCTGACATTAAAATGAATGGTTCGCGAACATTTGATCGCAAACGTGCGTTCGCAAATCGTCCCGGTCGACGTTCGTCCATCACTAGTCACCTATATAGTCATTTCTGGACAACAGATCGCCCTGCGTAAATAAACAGCGATCTGCTCCCCAGAAATAATGGGGATGGGCAATCATAGTAGCAATCGCTTGTCCCATATAGAGGAAATGATTGCTGCATGTAAATGCAGTACTCATCTCCTCTGACAAACAGGCAATTATCAGGAATGAGTGAATCAAAGGTCCTTTAGACAAAAAAAATAAAGACAAATTTTCATAATCTTGAGCACATTTAACAGCACCTTTTACCTTTCATTAACAATTATTGACACATTTAACAAAGTATACACTATTCATAAATATTGCACAAAATAAAAATGGCAGAATAAAATATTCTGCAACAAAATACTCAATTAATAAATCTCTCCCAATATTTTTCACATTTCATGGTATGTCTTTTAAGGGTTGATTTTTTTTATTTTATTTTTTGAAATGCAGATTTATTTTGATTAGATAAGAGGTTACATCATAAACCCTCATCTATTCACCTTATTTTTAAGTTGCGCATGCGACAGCACTTTTTCTTTTATATCACATTTATCCTGGAAACATGCACAGATGTAACAGTAAAGAGTGCTGGGGAGTAAATGACCAAACTTGAGCATCTGGGATGGAAAATAAAAGCAAGTGCCCTTGGCAAGCAAGGGCTAATTTTACATGTGTCTGAAGATCCCCCAGCTCTGCTTGCCAATGAGCCTTTCGATGTGGCATTTATTAAGGGATTAGCAACTTGTCTCTCCTCTCAAATGGAGATAAGTGGTGCTTCTGGTATTATCTTTCTACACTGCACAGAGAATGATGACAAAGAAAAAACATGGGTGTTGTGGCGTTTGGAATATCATTAAGAGTAATTTTCTTGACAGGCAAAAATGGAAAAATGAATCAACTGGAAAAATATATTAATACATTTGTGGAGTATCAACGGATTTTTTACATGTTACATTTGAAGGTAGCTACAACTTAGCTAGCACTAATTAAAAGTAAACATAAATTACCTTAATAACATTAAAGGGGTATCCTAGAATTTTAATCTCAAGATATATGATTGGCAGGGCTCCATTTCACGCTGATCAGTTGTTCCCGAGTAGCTCCAGGACCTGAAGTTGACAATGGAATTGCATAGCCCGGTCCTTTGTGTAGTGGATGGAGAGGGTTACTGTAGCACTGCTGTAGTAACCAGCTCTGCCAATTACAAAATGAACAAAGTTCTGTAGATCCGTTGACAGAACTACTCAAGAACAGCTGATCTGACATTAATGGCCTATCCCGAGGACAGGCCATCAATATTAAAATCCTAGAATGCCCCTTTAAGGCTGGGTTTCCATGTGCAGGTTTTTTCATGCAATTTTTGAAGCCATAGCCAGGAATTGGTAATAAACAGAGGACAAATAAAAATGAACTACTGAGTCTTCTCTTCTTTTTGAATCCACCCCTGGCTTTGGCTACAAAAACGTCATCAAACAATCGGAACATGGAAACGCAACCTAAAACCACTGACAGGTGATGTGAACATTGCTTATCCTGTTAATCATTGAACTAGTCACAGGGTCATGGTGTCTGAAGCTCATTTATGCCCTTAGGAAGAGAAGGGTAGTTTATCTGGTTGATCTAACAGAAGAGCTACTTTAGTACAAATTGCTGGAAAAACTATTGTTTGTTATGATAGAAAAATGTCCGAGCACACAGTGTATCACATCTTGCTGCATATGGGGCTGTGTAGCTGATGAAAAGTCAGAGTGTCCATGCTGACCCTTATGGACTGCCGAAACTGGTTACCATAGGAACATGAGCATCATATTCAGACCATAGAGCAATGAAAGATGGGGGGTTGCTCTGATGAATCATGTTTCCTTTTATATAAAGCATATGGCTAGGTATATGTGCTTTACTTAGGAAGAAGGTAAGTCAGCAGAGGCAGGCTAACACACCCTGCATGCTATAAAAATTGGTCAGAAATGGTATGAGGAATATCACAAAGAGTTCAAGGTGCTGGCACTGTGTATTTGCCCATGTAAATGGACCTTACAGGTATTCTCTGGGAATGATTTTAAAATGGCTGCAAGCAACCTGCTCTAGAATGTGAGCATGACTGGTTGTCTCCACTTGCTGAGCTGCCTAGAGCGGTGAGGCTGTGGGGCCTCACTACATACTACACTCTATTACTTACATATACTACACATTGATTGGCTACTCAGCCATGATGGCGTATCATAGGCAGGATCATATTATTACCATCTATTGTAGAGCAGTGAAGTGAGGCCCTGCCCTCTTCCGCCCCTCCGTCATTTTCAGCACTGTAATAGAGACAATTAGTCCTACTCAAATTCTAGGACTGGTTGCTTGCGGCTGTTCTAAATTATTCCTGGAGAACCCCTTTAACCTCTTGGGGACACAGGGCGTACCTGTACGCCCTGATGTCCCGGTACTTAAGGACACAGGGCATACAAGTACGCCCTGTGAATTTCCGATCACCGCCGTGCGGCGGGCGGTGATCGGAACAGATTGCCTGCTGAAATCATTCAGCAGGTACTATGTGACAATGCCGAGGTGGGTCCTGTGACCCCCCCCCCCCCCCTGTGTCGGCGATCGCAGCAAACCGCAGGTCAATTCAGACCCGTGGTTTGCTGCGTTTCCAGGTTATTCGGGATTCTGGTGACCCGATAACCCGGAATAGGATGGTGATGGGTGGTGTGATAATTCACCACCAATCACCATCCTTAAATCCTGAGAGGTGATGGTGACATCACCTCTCAGGATCACTTCCGATTGCCTGGACAGGTGGGTGGGGGTTAACTTTCCCCAGCTCTGCTCTCCTCCTCCACATTGCTTCCTGGAGTGAGAGAGAGAGAGAGCAGCTCGTTGTCCAGCTCCTAAGCCCAGCATCCCCACTGAGCTACCATAGTGCCAGCTGGCACTAAAAAGGTACCTAGGGACAGGTTAGGAAGAGCTTAGATTAGGCAGGGATACTCAGGGAAAATTTAGAAAAAAAAATAATATTATTTTTGCATTACCCTGATAAGGTGTCTGGGTTTTTTTTTTTTTGGGCGTGCGCTGACTGTGGCCTGTACTTTTAGCGTCCGGCCACCGCAGATTTTTTTTTTACATTTTATTTGCCTTTTTTTATTTAGTTTTTTTTTCAGTTGAGTTTAGAGTAAGTACGGGAACACCCGTACTTCCCACACACACGCTCACTAAATAAAGTTTTCCACGCACACACACTACCCTATGGCCCGCCAGACGCTCTCGGCTGATTAAAATAGAACATTTGCCCAAAAAATTTAATTCTGAAATTTTATCTCCATTTGCCAATAACTCTTGTGGGACACCTAAAGGGTTAACAAAGTTTGTAAAATCAATTTTGAATACCTTGAGGGGTGTGGTTTCCAAAATAGGTTTCTATTATGTAAGCCTCACAAAGTGACTTCAGACATGAACTGGTCCTTAAAAAGTGGGTTTTGGAAAATTTCTGAAAAATTTTAAGATTTGCTTCTAAATTCTAAGCCTTGTAACGTTCACAAAAAATAAAATGGCATTCCCAAAATGATCCAAACATGAAGTAGACATATGGGGAATGTAAATTAATAACTATTTTGGAGGTATTACTATGTATTATAGAAGTAGAGAAATTGAAACTTGGAAATTTGCAAATTTTTCCAAATTCTGTTTTTATAAATAAAAATGATTTCTTTTTTTTTTACTCCATTTTACCAGTGTCATGAAGTACAACATGTGACGAATAAACTATCTCAGGATGGCCTGGATAAGTAAAAGCATTTTAAAGTTATTCACACATAAAGTGACACTGGTCAAAATGAGCCCTTAAGGGGTTAAATAAATTAAAAAGGGTTCATTGTGTTTTCTTACAGTCCAGTGTATTTAGGAAAAACAGTCACCTAATATTGTTCGGGTCTTTATTCATAGCTTGTGTCTTATAGTATAAATGTCAAAATTGTTTTTATCTTTATTTCTAGCTCAGTCACATTGCTTATGTCAGGGGTGGGGAGCCTTTTTGCTGCCGACAGCCATTTGGATATTTGTAACATCATTCAGGGGTCATACAAAATTCTCAACCTAAAAATTTGACTGCTATATTTGGTCAAACATATAAGTGACTTAGGGGTAAGTTACAGAAGTTGAGAATGTTATATACAGTATTTAGTTCTTTATTTGGCATTAATGGCAGCCAAGCTGAACCCAGAGGGGTCCAGAGAGGGGTTCATCCATCTTTCACTCTCCCTGTCACTGTCCCTGCCTTTGTCCCTTTCTCAGCCTCATATTTGCCCCCACCTCTATCAGCTTCAAATCAGACCCCCCAGCCTACATCAGCCTCAGATCAAACCCTCATCAGACCCTCCCCAGCCTTAGATCAGACCCCCAGCCTCAGATCACACCCCCATCAGACCTCCCAGCCTCAGATCAGACCCCCATCAGACCCTCCCTAGCCTCAGATCAGACCTCATCAGACCCTCCAGCCTCAGATCAAACCCCCTAGCCTCAGATCAGACCACCAAGACTCAGATAAGACCCCCCCAGCCTCAGATCAGACCCCTAACAGACCCCCCCCAGTCTCAGATCAGACTCCTCAGATCAGGCCCCATGAGACCCCCCAGCCACAGATCAGACCCCCCAGCCTCAGATCAGACCCCCATCAGACCCTCCCTAGCCTCAGATAAGACCTTATCAGACCCCCCCAGCCTCAGACCCACAGCGTCAGATCAGACCCCTAACAGGCCCCCTAGTCTCAGATCAGACTTCCCAGCCTCAGATCAGCCCTCATTAGACCCCCCAGCCTCAGATCAGACCCCCATCAGACCCCCAGCCTCAGATCAGACCCATCAGACCCTCCCAACCCTCCATTAGCCTCAGATCAGCCCTAATCAGACCTCATGATCAGACATAAAATAAATTAAAAAAATAAACTTACCTCTCCAGCTCCAGACTCTTGGCAGATTCACTTACTATCCCTGGTCTTCTTCCCACGGTGCTGTACTCTGACCTGACAGCACACAGTGTCTACCTGCACTACGTCCTGACACTGTATGTGTCAGGACACAGCATTGGGCTGGAAGAAGACCAGGGAATGTGAGTACAGCCAGTGCAGCGCTGTTCTCATCTTCCTGTGGCTCCTGCATGCTAATGACCGCTTACATAATGGAAGCGGTCATTTGCATTTTCACAATATGCTCTGGCAGGGGGCCACATGAAATGGTCCATGGGTTGGAGGTTCCCCACCCCTGGCTTATGTCATCATAGTGTTTGACTTTATTTCTAGGCTGTGTTCGGTGGTGATGATGTCATAACAGTGTGTCTTTATTGTTTGGTTGTGCACAATTATGATGATGTCACAATAGTGTTTATGTTTAATCCTGGGCTTTGTTCTATTGAGCTGATGCTATAATAATAATAATAGTGTTTAGTACTATGCTGTGTTCTATTTTAAAATTTCGAAACAATGTTTGCTTTCATTTCTAGGCTGTATTATATTGTGTTGATGTAACAATAGCCTGTGTCTGTTTATAAGCTGTTCTCTATTTTTGATGATGTTACGATAGACAAAACAGTGTTTTTTTTGTGGTTATGTCACAAAAAATGTTTCTCTTTATTCCTAGTCTATAAATTAATAATGATAATATCACAATGCTGTTTATATTTATTTTTAGACAAGCTGTCCATTAAGCAAGGACAGACACAGACAGTAGAGTTAAAGGGGAACTAAACCCTTGAAAACATAAATAGCAAAAATACATGTAATCCATAGTCCACAGCACACACAGCTATGTCTACAAGGTGCTCCCCACACTGATAACATAAGCAGTTTAGGAGAGATCTTGCATATCAATAACTTTTTATTTTTATTTTCCCCACTCTTTTTCACTTTCAGCTACAGAGCAGCTAGGTGAAGTTGCCTGACGGCACACTCACACGCACTCACTGAGTTGGAAGATCAGGAGAGGAGCGGGGCTTATTCACTCTAAAATGCGAGCAAATCAATCTGACTGTACTACTAAAGGAGTTCTCCCTAAGACATACTGTATCATCTGATCTCCCAGCCTTTTCAACTTGCTCATTCCATTCCACTCTATTTGATTTCACATCACTTACAAAGGATTGAAATAGAGCTCAGCTGTGCAGAGAAGTGGTAAAGGATCTGTAAGGACTGGTGTGTGCAGTGCCATAGCGTGGGGGTGGACCGGGGGGGGGCATTGCCCTGGGCGCAAAATTGCAGGGGGCGCCAGGCAGCAGGAATTTCAATGTGGGCCATAGGAGCCTATGGCTCCTGTTTCCTCCGTTCAGCCTATGAGGCAGTAGAGCTGCACATGAGGTCGAGATTACCTCACCACGACCTCTCGCGAGATAATGTTATGATGCGGCGCAGGAGGTCACGGTGATGTGTTCGTGAGCGCCTTTGCTGGGACGCTTGAAGACAGGCCAGAAGCGGGGACAAAGTAAGGAAGAGAGGCGAGTATTTTTTTATTTTGTATAGGCAGAGCATGGACTGGGGATACTATGGGGGTGGGGGACATTATACAAAGGAGGCAATCATATATAGAAAGAATGGGGGCCATGGACTGCGGGTACTATGGGGCTGGGGGACATCATATATAGAAAGAATGGGGGCCATGGACGGGGGGCACTATGAGGGTGGGGGACATTATACAAAGGAGGCCATCATATATAGAAAGAATAGGGCCCATGGACTGGGGGCACTATGGGGGTGGGGGACATTATACAAAGGAGGTAATCATATATGGAAAGAATGGGGGGCATAATTATTACAATAATACAGAGGGGGCCATAATTATTACAATAATAATACAGAGGGGGGCCATTATAATAATAATCATAATTTTGTTTGTTGTTGTTTGTCCATAGTTTTTAATGAGGACCTTGATATCTGATAGATAGATATTTGGCCATTAGGGATGTATGCTTAGATGGCTAATAAGGCCTATGTTAGCATTAAATGTTTTGATACATACTGAACAGACAAATATGGATGTTTTTGTTTCAGCATTTGTATTTGCAGCTTTGTGTTTACAAAGAGTGTACTCTTCTCCTGTGATAGGATTGTCCTTCTGGATTCGTATGTCTGGTAACCCTGATGAATCAGGGAACGCCATGTATAGCGATCACGCGCCAGAGTTTCCCACGAGGTGATGTTGATATCCAGGGACTTAAAAGAGGCTTTCAGTGTATCTTTGTATCGCTTCTTTCGCCCCCCATGTGATCGCTTACCCTTGGACAGCTCACCATAGAAGATCTGTCTAGGGATGCAATGGTCTGGCATCCTTACGACATGGCCTGCCCAGCGCATCTGGGCTTTCATCAATAAGATGTAAACTGATGGTAAGCCTGCTCTGGAGAGGACTTCTGTATCTGGCAACTTATCCTGTCATTGGATCCTCATGATTTTATGAAGGCAAGTCATGTGAAAGTGGTTCAGCTGTCTAGAATGTCTTCTGTATACTGTCCAGGTCTCACTAGCATACATCAGGGTGGTAAACACTACCGCCTGGTAGACTTTAAGCTTTGTAGCTCGGCTTATTCCACGGCGGTTCCACGCAATGGTCCGTAGTCTGCCGAATGCAGAACTTGCCTTTGCAATTCTACAGTTGACCTCTATGTCAATTGTCACTGCACGGGAGAGGGTACTTCCAAGATACGTATATTGGTCTACTGCATGCAGCTTCTGTCCTTTCACTGTGATGGTAGGTTTTTAATATTGGGCTTTCAGAGCTGGCTGGTACATCACTTCGATTTTCTTCGCTTTGATGATAAGGCCAAGGTTGTCACATGCTGGTGCGAATTTGTCCATACTGGCTTGCATTTCCTGCTCTGATTCCGCATTAAGGGCACAATCGTCAGCAAAAAGATACCTATGAAGCACAGTCTCTTTTACCTTGGTGACAGCCTGGAGTCTTAGTAGGTTGAACAGTTTCCCATCTGTTCTATACCTCATATTGATTCCCAGTGAACTGTTCTGAAAGGCATCTGACAGCATGGCTGAAAACATTTACGCTGAACAGGGTTGGTGCGAGCACGCACCCTTGTTTCATGCCATTTGTCACAGGGAAGGCCTCTGAAGATTCACCATTGCTCAGAACCCGAGTCGCCATACCATCATATAATAATAATATTAATAATAATAATAACACAGAGGGGCCATTATATATTAAAATAATACAGAGGGCATTATACATATGGGCACAGGTATTTTATCTAGTGGCACTACAGAGGGTCATTGTAACTACATGGGGAACTGCAGCGGGACCACTATAGGAGGCATTATAACTACTGCAGACACTATAGGTGACTTTATTACTATTGTGGGCTCTTATAGGGGTATCTTATAGAGGGGTCTTGTTGGTGCTGGGGGCATTATTATTGAGCACATATTAGTAGGGATGCTATTGGAGGTACTGTGAGGCAGTGTTCCTCAGCAGTTATGGCCAGTTCGCCGTGTTCGCCCGCGAACACATGCGGGCTGCCATCTTAACTCACAAGTCCGGCGAGGCACACACAAGTCCCTTTGGCCCACACTGCCTCAGTCCAGCCATACACATGACAGCTACCCCAACACACCCAGCACTGCTAGATCTCTATATGACAGCTGCCCCAGCATACTCAGCTCTGCTATATGACAGCTGCCCAGCACACTAAGCTCTGCTATATCTCTATATATGATAGCTGCCCCAGCACACCCAGCTTTGCTACATCTATACACATGACAGCTGACGCAGCACACTCAGCGCTACTATATCTCTATATATGACAGCTGCCCCAGCACACCCAGCTCTGCCACATCTATACACATGACAGCTGCCCCTGCACACTCAGCTCTGCTATATCTATATATCTCTAAGTATTAATATACAATATGTATATATATAGAGATATAGCAGAGTTGAGTGTGCTGTCGCAGCTGTCATGTGTATAGATGTAGCAGAGCTCAGTGTGCTGGGGCAGCTGTCATGTGTATAGCTGTAGCAGAGCTGGGTGTGCTGGGGCAGCTATCATATATAGAGATATAGCAGAGCTGAGTGCTCTGGGGCAGCTGTCATGTGTATGGATGTACACTAGCTATCAAAGCTATAAACGAGTCTACAGTAGAAGTCTCATATTTTTTCAATCAGTGGCTATGCAGCTCTTATAGCTGTGTGGTCAAGTACCTTGCCTCTGATACAGAAGGTCGTGGGTTCGACTCCCAGCAGAAACTTTTCTGAAATACACAAGCACTGACTTCACATATGGACATACAGCGTGGGACACAGGCCGGAAGAGGCCTACATCGCATTGCTGACATGGAGGCAAGTATAAGTGTTTTTTTTTGTTTTTTTTATACCGGACTGTTACTGTCACATGGGGGGAGCAGGTGGCACTTGATACTGGCACATGGGGGGTAAAGAGAGAGGCACTTGATACTGGCACATTTGGAGGGGGAGATGGCCCTATGATACTGGCACATGTGGGGGGGAGGAGAGAGGCACTTAATACTTGCACATTGGGGGGGAGATGGCACTATGATACTGGCACATTGGGGGGGAGATGGCACTATGATACTGGCACATTGGGGGGAGATGGCACTATGATACTGGCACATGGGGGAGAGGCACTTGATACTGGCACATGGGGGGTTTAGCACTTGATACTGGCACATGGGGGATTGGCACTATGATACTGGCACATGGGGGGTGGGAAGGAGAGAGGAACTTGATACTGGCACATTGGGGGGGAGAGATGGCACTATGATACTGGCACTTTGGGGGGGTGAGATGGCACTATGATACTGGGACATGTGGGGGGAGGAGAGAGGCAATTGAAACTGGGACATGATGGGGGGCATCTATGGGGACACTTACTGGCACATTATTGGGGGGAATTATGGGGTCCCTTTTTACTGGCACATTATTGGGGGAACTATCAGGGCATCTACTGAGGCCACAAAGAAGGGGTATTTTATATGGTGGGGGCTCTGAGTGGTACTAGTATTATAAGGGGGTTTATCTGTTTCTGCAGTAAAATATTGGGGAGCACAGCAGCACAGTATTGGGGGTGGTAGGATGATTTGTCCAGAAGATGGAAGGATGATGGAAAAGTAGTAAACTAAGTATTTGTTTGTCAAACTGCAGAGACGAAAAATGGCTGAAAACTGGTGGTCTATTCTGAAGGTCTGAAAGGAGAAGATGAGAAAAGAGAACATCTACGTCAAAGAGACGTCACTGGATGTAAGAGCTATGTGCGCTGTATTACCCTGGATGTAAGAGGTATGTGCGCTGTATTACCCTGTATTTTCAATTTTTTTCTAATCCAAATCCGAATACTTTGTTAAAAAAGGACTCTTTATTTTTTCATATTAAAAGAATATTGAGTTTGGATCACTTTGTTTCTTACACCGTTCACACAATTCTTATGTACAGGATTCGAGATTCGAGAACCTTTTCGGATTCGAAAAAAATTGGATTCGTCCCACCTCTACGTTTAAGTAAAGTTCTTTGATTATTCTTAGTTCTGACCCAATTGGATGGGATAATGGTCTACTGTAGTGTTTCCCTACCATGATGCCTCCAGCTGTTGCAAAACTACATTTCCCAGCATGCCCTGACAGCCAAACGCTGTCTGGGCATGCTGAGAGTTGTAGTTTTGCAACAGCTGGAGGCATCCTGGTTGGGAAAAGCTGGTCTACTGTGATAATACAAATAATGGGGGTTCTACAAAAGAGCTATTGTGGGGCAAAGTTCATATTCGTGTTTACACATGTGTTTTAAAATGAATGCTTTCCCCTTTTATAAACAAGTAAATAATAACGCAATGCTGTGGGGCTGGTGTGCAACTTTTTCCAGGGCTGGTTTTTATCCCCAGTCCGGCCCTGGCTGTGTGAGAGGTTAGTGGTTTCCTTCCATAAGTTGTCAAATATTAGGAGTTGTACTTCTTTCCTTACTCTTACTCTGTAATATCCTGGGATAGTCCATAATAACATCCAAGAAATGCTGAGAGTTCTAGTTCTCTCCTTACAGATCCCCCATGATAACAGTCTGGACATTCTGGGAGTTGTAGTTCTTTCTTCAAATAATAGTTCTTTCTCCATGTAAGGTCTACTGATGCCCCAACATACCAGTCTAAACATGCTGGAAGTTGTAGTTCTCTCCTTTTATACCCCTCTCCCTATAATGTCCAATAATGCCCCATAATAACAGTCTGGTGATGCTGGGAGTTGTACTTCTCTCCTCTTATACCCCTCCCCATATAATTTCCACAGATGCCCTATAGTAACAGCTTTACAAGCTTGAGTAATATGGACTATCACTAGAGAGGAAGATGTGATAGATTTCTGACAGATGGGGGAATGTTTCCATTAGAACACACTTTTTCTGTCACTATCGCTATAAACCAGGGTGGATAAAAATCAATGATTTAAATCAGATCTTTTTTATATAAAATGCTTTTTGAGGAAAAAATATTACAATCCAAAGGTTATTCCATCATGAAATAAAGATTAGTTTTTTTATTATGTAGAATAAGGCTGTACGTGGACTCCCATATTGTTGAATGGATTAGGCAGTGAGGGACAGACAACAGAGGGTTGTAGTCAATGGAGTATATTCAGACCATGGTCTTGTTACCAGTGGGGTACCTCAGGGATCTGTTCTGGGACCCATATTGTTTAATATCTTTATCAGCGAAATTGCAGAAGGCCTTGATGGCAAGGTGTGTCTTTTTGCTGATGACATAAAGATTTGTAACAGGGTTGATGGAAAAGGATACACCAAATGGAAAAGGATTTAGAAAAACTAGAGGAATAGTCAAAAATCTGGCAACTAAAATTTAATGTTGATAAGTGCAAGATAATGCACCTGGGGCATAAAAACCCAAGAGCAGAATATAAAATCTGTGATATAGTCCTCACCTCAGTATCTGAGGAAAGGGATTTAGGGGTCATTATTTCAGAAGACTTAAAGGTAGGCAGACCATGTCATAGAGCAGCAGGACATGCTAGCAGAATGCTTGGGTGTATAGGGAGAGGCATTACCAGTAGAAAGAGGGAGGTGCTCATGCCGCTCTACAGAGCACTAGTGAGACCTCATTTGGAGTATTGTGCGCAGTACTAGAGACCATATCTCCAGAAGGATATTGATACTTTGAAGAGAGTTCAGAGAAGAGCTACTAAACTAGTACATGGATTGCAGGATAACAATTACCAGGAAAGATTAAAGGACCTTAACATGTATAGCTTGGAAGAAAGACGAGACAGAGGGGATATGATAAAAACTTTTAAATGCATAAAGGGAATCAACAAGGTAAACGAGGAGAGAAAATTTAAAAGAATAAAAACTGCTACAAGAGGACATAGTTTTAAATTAGAGGGGCAAAGGTTTTAAAGTAATATCAGGAAGTATTACTTTTCTGAGAGAGTAGTGGATGCATGGAATAGCCTTCCTGCAGAAGTGGTAGCTGCAGATACAGTAAAGGAGTTTAAGCATGCAGGGGATAGGCATAAGGCCATCCTTCATATAAGATAGGGACAAGGGCTATTCATAGTATTCAGTATATTGGGCAGACTAGATGGGCCAAATGGTTCTTATCTGCCGTCACATTCTATGTTTCTATATGTGTAATTTTTTGGGTAAATAAATTTAATTAATCCATTTACAATGTCATGCTCTTCCAGAGGTTTTTGTAAGATTATTGGGCAGTTTCTCTGCCTACAAGATATTATCAGTTATCACAGATGCTTGGTTTACTTTTGCAGTTCTCAAAACTGAATTTGACTCAGCAGAGATCACATGCCTCTTCTTCACAGCAAAAATGTTATAACATGAACAGAGTTGAGAAAAATACCTTAATCCTAACTTCTACAAACCTATGAATACAGAATCAACCTAATCAAACTAATATGAAAAGTTGTTATTCTAAAAATCTTCATCTACTTGCATATTATAAGTAATACTAGCAAGAATTAGTCTTTATGTAGAAAACTATGATTTAAATCAAGCCTTACTGACTAGTGATTTAAATCATGATTTAAATCATGATTTAAATCATTTTGATTTAAATCAAATCCACCCTGCTACAAACCATTGTCTTGGTTATATTTTTATATATTTAAGTGGAGTGGGGGATTTATCTAGGTAGATTTAGTATTCTGTAGTCTATTACAGTTCCACATAGGTTGTAACTAGTGATGAGTGGTAGGGGCAATATTCAAATTCGCAATATTTCACGAATATTTGGTAGAATATTCATCATATATTAGAGAATTAGTGAATTTGAGATTATTTTCTTGATAGTGAAAAATCTGCAATGTAATAATTGTGTAATGCGCTTGAAATACAGGCATGGCTCACTATAGCTAAAATTTTCAAGCTGCTAGAAGTTTCCCGAGACTGGAGAAAATGGTTGGCACGGCAGAACATTACAATAGCTTTATATGCAGATAGAGTTCTCCAATATATTCAAGATTGCGAAATCGGTACCAATGACGCAAATATTTTGGCGCATTACGTGCAACTTCATTTTAGCAGGTCTGACTACTTACAGTATTGGTGATTGGTGCACTAAGTATTGTCGTGAACTTGTGACATCATGGCACTAGCACTATGTACCGCATTTTTCGCCCCATAAGACGCACTCCCCCCCCCCCCCCAAATGCTTCCATTTTACATCGCAGCCTGCGATGTATGAGCCAGGAGATAGGAGGGGCTGGAGTCCGGAACTTGGGGCAGGGCCCAGTGCAGTCACTGTACTCTTACACCGGACCCCGCAGCTCACCGCAGTATTTCTAGACATTAAGCCTTAACCTGTCAATAAGTTTAACTAAATCTGCGCTCTCCCCTGTTCCCCTGTATCAGTACAGCACTTACTAACAAGCTTCCATAGCAGGCAGAGGGGACGGCAGCATAACGTCACTCCAACTTTGCAGGCGGAGCAGGCGCGCAACGCCAGTGATTGACATTACTGCTGCCGTCCACTCTGCCTGCTATGGAAGCTTGTTAGTAAGTGCTCTACTGATACAGGGGAGAGCGCAGCTTTAGTTTAACTTATTAACAGATGAAGGATTAATATTTATAAATACTGTGGTGAGAAGAGGGCCGGTGTATTGGGGGACACTGTTATGAGGGGGATCTGTGGATGACACATATATATAGCAGTGTCATCCACAGATCCCCCCCATAACAATGCCATCCACAGATCCCCCACCCCATAACAGTGCCATCCACAGATACCCCACCCCATAGCAGTGCCATCCACAGATGCCCCACCCCATAACAGTGCCAGGAAGTGAACAGCGCCACATACATTCATACATAAAAAAAATCACCTCTTTCAAAAATGTCTGAACTATTAAAATATTAATAAAAATTTCATGTTCGTTGATCGCTGTAATGAAAAAAAAAACAAAAAAACTAAATTCGCAGTTTTTCTCAATCCCCCAAAATTTGAATAATAAAAAGTTGAATGTACCACAAAAATAGTACCAATAAAATCTAAATTTTGTTCCGCAAAAAACATTCCCTCATACAGCTCTGTCGATGAAAATATAAAAAAGTTTAGGCTTTCAGAAAATGGTGATGGAAAGAAAAAATTTAGATTGTTTCAAAGGTTTTTATTTTTATTAAGTAGTAAGTAAAAAAAAAAAATATTCAAGTTTGGTGTGTCCATATTTGTATTAAGTAACAGAATAACCCCCAAAAACTTTCCCGAAAAATTGTATTTATTTATTTTTTTCAAGTTAACCCTACAAAGAATTTCCAATAGCAGACATGGTAAATTGAACAGTGCTCTTAAATATTACAACTTATCCCCAAAAATAAACCTCATATGGTTATATAAATGGAAAATTTAAAAACAGTTATGGCTATTGGAACATTGGGAGGAAAAAAATAAATGTGCAAAACCAAAAATGGACCCCGTACTATATGCTCTGAAAACAATACAAACAATGATGAACTTTTAAAAAAGGACTGAGAATAAATATAAAAATATACACATTAAAATTGTAAAGGGCTCTGTGCTGTCAAAAGGAAAACTACTGAAAGAACAGAAATTATGTTTTCAAACACTGTAGACATGAATCCCTTTAAATAAAGAATGATTTACATATTTCAAGTTGAACCCCTTAAGGACCCAGCCATTTTTCACCTTAAGGACCAGGCGATTTATAGCGAATATGACATGTTTCACTTTATGTGGTAATAACTTTAAAACGCTTTTGCAGTATGCCACCCTGCAGGGTGAGGCGAATGGTGAGGTCACAGGGGTAGTTACTAACCGAGGGTGGTTATGGTACTCACAGTCTTTTATATACCCTGGGCAGATGTACAGCAGTGATGGAGAGGCTGGCACAGGGGTCCTCTGGGGCACTCTCTGTATATAGGGACCAGGCCGGGTGGTAGGTGAGGTGCCCTGGGTGTTGCAGGTTTAATGTGCCGGTGGCAAGATCCCTTTAAGTTCGTGACGCCAGTGTCGGTAACGGTGGCACACCGATTTATTGTAGGAATAATTGAGGAACACAATGTTGTAGTAAACCAAAACTTCCTTTACTGAAACAGTTCAACTATTTACAGTTCTTTAGTTGGTTCCACATAATAAAAGGTATGTCACAGGCAGGCTTTACAATAATGGCAGGCAAAGTCTTTGCAAGATACTCAGAGGGCAAAAACACTTACAGATCAGGCTGCACTTTTCCTCAGAATCCTTTCTGTCTTTCTCCAAGGCCCGTATGCCCTATAGCTAGCTTTATCCTTGGGTATTGAAAACTTCCTCTGGTATATATATCCTTGCTGTCGAATATCCTTCTGCCCTTCAGCTCTCTATTTAGCTGGGAATACTCTTGGCTCTGCACTGCACCTTTAAGGGAACTTGGTCTTCTCAGGAGGCAAACCCTTCTCCTGGATGGCAAGCTAGGAGCCTGGGCTATCTAGCTGCATGTCGGAAGCTCCACTTCAGCTGCTGCCTAGCTAAAGTCCACACTGACTTCTGACTTCTGACTCTAAACTCCTTTTCCCTGAACAGGACCTGACTATTTATACTAGGGGTTCCCTAGCTCCCTCTACTGTCTAGGAGGAGGAACTACACCTTAACAGGCCTGATACAGGAGATAACAGGGAAAACACATACAAACATCATATAAAATACAATGACCAATAACGTGGCCATATTGATCCTTGTGTAGTGCCCACATTTACCTAGTGGGACACTACACTTTTGCTTATCCAGGCCATTCTGAGACTATTTTCTCTTCACATATTGTACTTCATGACGGTGGTAAAATTGAGTAAAAAAAAATCATTTTTATTTATAAAAAATACCAAATTTACCAGAAATCTGAAAACATTAGCAAATTTCCAAATTTCAATTTCTCTAATTTTATAATAGATAGTAATACCTCCTAAAATAGTTATTACTTTACAGTCCCCATATGTCTACTTGTTTGGATCATTTTGTGAATGCCATTTTATTTTTTGGGGACGTTAGAAGGCATAGAAGTTTAGAAGCAAATCGACATTTTTTCTGAAAATTTCCCAAAAACTTTTAAAGGACCAGTTCAGGTCTGAAGTTGTGAGGCTTACATAATAGAAACCACCCAAAAATGACCCCATTCTAGAAACTACACCCCTCAAGGTATTCAAAACTGATTTTACAAACTTCGTTAACCCTTTAGGTGTTCCACAAGTATTAATGGCAAATGGAGATAACATTTCAGAATTTCACTTTTTTGGCAGATTTTTCATTTTAATCCACCTTTTTCCACTAACAAAGCAAGGGTTAACAGTCAAACAAAATTCAATATTAATTGCCCTGAGTCTGTAGTTTACAGAAACACCCCATATGTGGTCGTAAACTGCTGTACAGGCACACGGCATTGCGCAGAAGGAAATAAACATATGGTTTTTGGAAGGCAGATTTCACTGGGATAATTTTAAGCTGCCATGTCACATTTGAAGACCCCCTGATGCACCCCTGGAGTAGAAACTAAAAAAAAAAAGACCCCATCCCAACTACGGGATAAGGTGGCAGTTTTTTTTTGTACTATTTTAGGGTACATATGATTTTTGGTTGTTCTATATTCCAGTGTTTCCCAACCAGTGTGCCTCCAGCTGTTTTGGCACCGTTGTTATTTTTGTTATTTACAATGTTCATCTGACAGTTAAAATATCATGTGGTATGTCTATAGAGCAGGTTGTTACAGACAAGAAAATACCAAATTTTTTTGTATCTTCATATTCTGAAAGCCATAGTTTTTATTTATTTTTTGGGCGACTGTCTTATGTAGGGGCTACTTTTTTTCAGTATGAGATGATGGCTTGATTGGTACTATTTTAGGGTGTATATAACTTTTTGATCACTTGGTATTGCACTTTTTGTGATGGAAGGTGACAAAAAAATGGCTTTTGACACACTTTTTATTTTTTTATGGTGTTCACCTGAGCGGTTAGGTTATGTGATATTTTTATACAGCAGGTTCTTACTGACATGGTGATACCTAATATGAATATTTTTTTATTTATTTAAGTTTTACACAACAGCAATTTTTAAACAAAGAAATATTTTTTTAGTGTCTCCATATTTTGAGAGCCATAGTTTTTTAAATTTTTGGGTTGATTGTCTTAGGTAGGATCTAATTTTTTGCGAGATGAGAAGACTGTTTGATTTGTATAATTTTGGGGTGCTTATGACTTTTTGAATGCTTAATATTACACTTTTTGTGATGTAAGGTGACAAAAAAATAGCTTTTTCTACCCTTTTTTTTTTATTTTTTACAGTGTTCATCTGAGGGGTTAGGCCATGTGATATTTTTATAGAGCAGGTTGTTATGGTCATGGCAATACCTAATATGTCTACTTTTTTATTTACATTTTACACAATATTTTTTAAACAAAAAAACATAATGTTTTAGTGTCTCCATAGTCTGAAAGCCATAGTTTTTTTTTATTTCTTGGGAAATTGTCTTAGGTAGGAGCTATTTTTGATTGCTTGGTGTTGCACTTTTAGTGATGTAAGGCGACAAAAAAAATAGTTTTATTTTAGCACAGTTTGTATTTTATTTTTTTGACGGGGTTCACCTGAGGGGTTAGGTCATGTGATATTTTTATAGAGCCGGTTGATACGGACGCAGCAATACCTAATATGTCTATGTTTTTTTTTCCCTATTTTTTTTTTTTACTTTAAATATTTTTTTGTAAAACTTATTTCTTCAATTTATTTTTTGTTCCACAAAGGGACTTCAACATTTCAGGGTCTGATCCCTGTTTCAATACAGCACAATATATTTGTATTGTGCTGTATTGAACTGTCAGTGTCTTACACTGTAAGATGCTAACAGTTGCCTAGGCGATGCAGTGCTGGGGCTGGATCTCCTGGGCTTCCGTAGCTGTCAGGCATTGGGGCTGCCATAGCAGCCATCGAGTCCCCATCAACGCAGCATGAGGACCTGATGGGTATATACAAGCTGCCACAAACCTCCTGTATGCTGTGCTCAGCATGACCGCAGCATACAGGGGGTTAATCAGCCAGTATCAGTGTTTTCACTGATGTTGGTAGATACAGCAGGGGCCCGGCTGTCAGTGTAGGGCAGCTCGTTAACCCTAGGACAAGAATGCTCATCAAAGTGCCTGAAGTACCGGCCAGTTAGGACGAGCATTCTCGTCCAAGGTCATTAACGTGTTAAAATAAAAAACTATACAAATATATAATATGAACCGGATGGTATTTCGCTTTAAACATGTATTACAGTTAATACCAGATGGGCTGAACATGGTGAATGGATCAAACATGGCCGCAGGATTATTACCAGAAGGTAGAGAAGCCTGAAAACTAGTAGCTGCCATATAATATGTTGGCCAAACAGGGTCTGTTGCTGGTATGGGGTTTGGCTGGCTAGGTGAGCCGCACAATATTTTAATTATGCTGTTGTGGCCTGCAGTATGAGAATTACAGAAAGGGGCCACATGGAGCTCATAGTTGACCGCTATATACATTCTACCTAAAGTTGAACTTACCTTTAACCCTTACAGTAGGTTGTAAAATGAAGAAGCTTACTGTACTGTGATACTATAGCTAAACATTGCCTGTGATTTAACTAAAAGCATAGAAAGCACTTAAATATCCTCACTGGTATTATAATGGCAAATTATGAGCTAGATATTTCTTTGGCAGGCTTTGATTTACCAGAATAGGATCTTATCTTGCTCTTGGCAAATATATATATATATATATATATATATATATATAAATACACACACACACAGGTATATATATATATATATATATATATTATAGCTAAAGATATACATTAGGGTACTTCGTTTTTTTCTGCACTGATGGAAACCAACCACCAGAGCTCAAAGTAAGCTAGTACCCTGGAGGCTATACAAATATCAATAAATGAAAACCAAAATACCTGGCTCTCAAATGACTGGATCAAAAAAGAGCTATTAATTAGGGATGAGCGAACCCGAACTGTATAGTTCGGGTTCGTACCGAATTTTGGGGTGTCCGTGACACGGACCCGAACCCGGACATTTTCGTAAAAGTCCGGGTTCGGGTTCGGTGTTCGTCGCTTTCTTCGCGCTTTTGTGACGCTTTCTTGGCGCTTTTTGAAAGGCTGCAAAGCAGCCAATCAACAAGCGTCATACTACTTGCCCCAAGAGGCCATCACAGCCATGCCTACTATTGGCATGGCTGTGATTGGCCAGAGCACCATGTGACCCAGCCTCTATTTAAGCTGGAGTCACATAGCGCCGCCCGTCACTCTGCTCTGATTAGCGTAGGGAGAGGTTGCGGCTGCGACAGTAGGGCGAGATTAGGCAGATTAACTCCTCCAAAGGACTTGATTAACTGATCGATCTGCAGCTGTGGATCATTGAGCTGCTGATCCTCAATTGCTCACTGTTTTTAGGCTGCACAGACCGTTTGTCAGTCTCATTTTTCTGGGGTGATCGGCGGCCATTTTGTGTCTTGTGGTGCGCCAGCACAAGCTGCGACCAAGTGCATTTAACCCTCAATGGTGTGGTTGTTTTTTGGCTAAAGCCTACATCAGGGTGAAGCTGTCACACCAAGTGCATTTAACCAGCAATAGTCTGTTCATTTTTTGGCCATATCCCAGTCTAATTCTGTCACTAAATCCATACCGGTCACCCAGCGCCTAAATACTAGGCCTCAAATTTATATCCAGCTAAATCTGTCCCTAGTGCTGTAGCTGGGCGAGTTATTTAGTGTCCGTTCAAGCACATTTCTTGTTCTGGGTTGAAATACAATTCCCAATTTAGCAATTTCATAATTTAGTGGTTCCTGCTATATCAGAGCTCTTTGAAATCTATCCCAAAAAGGGTATATAATATTGAAGGTGCACATAGGGTCATTCAGAGTAACTTCACACACACCCGCTACTGTGTATTTCCAAGTCTAATTCTGTCACTAAATCCATACCGGTGACCCAGCGCCTAAATACTAGGCCTCAAATTTAATTCCCTCTAAATCTCTCGTTACCCACCGCTGTACTGTTGTTGCTGGGCAAGATATTTAGTGTCCGTCAAAGCACATTTTTTGTTCTGGGTTGAAGTACAATTCCCAATTTAGCAATTTCATAATTTAGTGGTTTCTGCTATATCAGAGCTATTTGAAATCTATCCCAAAAAGGGTATATAATATTGAAGGTGCACATAGGGTCATTCAGAATAACTTCACACACACCCGCTACTGTGTATTTCCAAGTCTAATTCTGTCACTAAACCCATACCTGTCACCCAGCGCCTAAATACTAGGCCTCAAATTTAAATCCCTCTAAATCTCTCGTTACCGTTGTCCTGTTGTAGCTGGGAAAGTTATTTAGTGCCCGTCAAAGCACATTTTTTGTTCTGGGTTGAAGTACAATTCCCAATTTAGCAATTTCATAATTTAGTGGTTCCTGCTATATCAGAGCTATTTGAAATCTATCCCAAAAAGGGTATATAATATTGAAGGTGCACATAGGGTCATTCAGAATAACTTCACACACACCCGCTACTGTGTATTTCCAAGTCTAATTCTGTCACTAAATCCATACCGGTGACCCAGCGCCTAAATACTAGGCCTCAAATTTAATTCCCTCTAAATCTCTCGTTACCCACCGCTGTACTGTTGTTGCTGGGCAAGATATTTAGTGTCCGTCAAAGCACATTTTTTGTTCTGGGTTGAAGTACAATTCCCAATTTAGCAATTTCATAATTTAGTGGTTTCTGCTATATCAGAGCTATTTGAAATCTATCCCTAAAAGGGTATATAATATTGAAGGTGCACATAGGGTCATTCAGAATAACTTCACACACACCCGCTACTGTGTATTTCCAAGTCTAATTCTGTCACTAAACCCATACCTGTCACCCAGCGCCTAAATACTAGGCCTCAAATTTAAATCCCTCTAAATCTCTCGTTACCGTTGTCCTGTTGTAGCTGGGAAAGTTATTTAGTGCCCGTCAAAGCACATTTTTTGTTCTGGGTTGAAGTACAATTCCCAATTTAGCAATTTCATAATTTAGTGGTTCCTGCTATATCAGAGCTATTTGAAATCTATCCCAAAAAGGGTATATAATATTGAAGGTGCACATAGGGTCATTCAGAATAACTTCACACACACCCGCTACTGTGTATTTCCAAGTCTAATTCTGTCACTAAATCCATACCGGTGACCCAGCGCCTAAATACTAGGCCTCAAATTTAATTCCCTCTAAATCTCTCGTTACCCACCGCTGTACTGTTGTTGCTGGGCAAGATATTTAGTGTCCGTCAAAGCACATTTTTTGTTCTGGGTTGAAGTACAATTCCCAATTTAGCAATTTCATAATTTAGTGGTTTCTGCTATATCAGAGCTATTTGAAATCTATCCCTAAAAGGGTATATAATATTGAAGGTGCACATAGGGTCATTCAGAATAACTTCACACACACCCGCTACTGTGTATTTCCAAGTCTAATTCTGTCACTAAACCCATACCTGTCACCCAGCGCCTAAATACTAGGCCTCAAATTTATATCCAGCTAAATCTGTCCCTAGTGCTGTAGCTGGGCGAGTTATTTAGTGTCCGTTCAAGCACATTTCTTGTTCTGGGTTGAAATACAATTCCCAATTTAGCAATTTCATAATTTAGTGGTTCCTGCTATATCAGAGCTCTTTGAAATCTATCCCAAAAAGGGTATATAATATTGAAGGTGCACATAGGGTCATTCAGAGTAACTTCACACACACCCGCTACTGTGTATTTCCAAGTCTAATTCTGTCACTAAATCCATACCGGTGACCCAGCGCCTAAATACTAGGCCTCAAATTTAATTCCCTCTAAATCTCTCGTTACCCACCGCTGTACTGTTGTTGCTGGGCAAGATATTTAGTGTCCGTCAAAGCACATTTTTTGTTCTGGGTTGAAGTACAATTCCCAATTTAGCAATTTCATAATTTAGTGGTTTCTGCTATATCAGAGCTATTTGAAATCTATCCCAAAAAGGGTATATAATATTGAAGGTGCACATAGGGTCATTCAGAATAACTTCACACACACCCGCTACTGTGTATTTCCAAGTCTAATTCTGTCACTAAACCCATACCTGTCACCCAGCGCCTAAATACTAGGCCTCAAATTTAAATCCCTCTAAATCTCTCGTTACCGTTGTCCTGTTGTAGCTGGGAAAGTTATTTAGTGCCCGTCAAAGCACATTTTTTGTTCTGGGTTGAAGTACAATTCCCAATTTAGCAATTTCATAATTTAGTGGTTCCTGCTATATCAGAGCTATTTGAAATCTATCCCAAAAAGGGTATATAATATTGAAGGTGCACATAGGGTCATTCAGAATAACTTCACACACACCCGCTACTGTGTATTTCCAAGTCTAATTCTGTCACTAAATCCATACCGGTGACCCAGCGCCTAAATACTAGGCCTCAAATTTAATTCCCTCTAAATCTCTCGTTACCCACCGGTGTACTGTTGTTGCTGGGCAAGATATTTAGTGTCCGTCAAAGCACATTTTTTGTTCTGGGTTGAAGTACAATTCCCAATTTAGCAATTTCATAATTTAGTGGTTTCTGCTATATCAGAGCTATTTGAAATCTATCCCTAAAAGGGTATATAATATTGAAGGTGCACATAGGGTCATTCAGAATAACTTCACACACACCCGCTACTGTGTATTTCCAAGTCTAATTCTGTCACTAAACCCATACCTGTCACCCAGCGCCTAAATACTAGGCCTCAAATTTAAATCCCTCTAAATCTCTCGTTACCGTTGTCCTGTTGTAGCTGGGAAAGTTATTTAGTGCCCGTCAAAGCACATTTTTTGTTCTGGGTTGAAGTACAATTCCCAATTTAGCAATTTCATAATTTAGTGGTTCCTGCTATATCAGAGCTATTTGAAATCTATCCCAAAAAGGGTATATAATATTCAAGGTGCACATTGGGTCATTCAGAATAACTTCACACACACACGCTTCTGTGCATTTCCAAGTCTAATTCTGTCACTAAATCCATACCGGTCACCCAGCGCCTAAATACTAGGCCTCAAATTTATATCCCGCTGAATTTGAATACAATACATTGGGCCAAATAATATATTTGTTGTTGTGGTGAACCATAACAATGAGAAAAACATCTAGTAAGGGACGCGGACGTGGACATGGTCGTGGTGGTGTTAGTGGACCCTCTGGTGCTGGGAGAGGACGTGGCCGTTCTGCCACATCCACACGTCCTAGTGTACCAACTACCTCAGGTCCCAGTAGCCGCCAGAATTTACAGCGATATATGGTGGGGCCCAATGCCGTTCTAAGGATGGTAAGGCCTGAGCAGGTACAGGCATTAGTCAATTGGGTGGCCGACAGTGGATCCAGCACGTTCACATTATCTCCCACCCAGTCTTCTGCAGAAAGCGCACAGATGGCGCCTGAAAACCAACCCCATCAGTCTGTCACATCACCCCCATGCATACCAGGGAAACTGTCTCAGCCTCAAGTTATGCAGCAGTCTCTTATGCTGTTTGAAGACTCCGCTGGCAGGGTTTCCCAAGGGCATCCACCTAGCCCTTCCCCAGCGGTGAAAGACATAGAATGCACTGACGCACAACCACTTATGTTTCCTGATGATGAGGACATGGGAATACCACCTCAGCATGTCTCTGATGATGACGAAACACAGGTGCCAACTGCTGCGTCTTTCTGCAGTGTGCAGACTGAACAGGAGGTCAGGGATCAAGACTGGGTGGAAGACGATGCAGGGGACGATGAGGTCCTAGACCCCACATGGAATGAAGGTCGTGCCACTGACTTTCACAGTTCGGAGGAAGAGGCAGTGGTGAGACCGAGCCAACAGCGTAGCAAAAGAGGGAGCAGTGGGCAAAAGCAGAACACCCGCCGCCAAGAGACTCCGCCTGCTACTGACCGCCGCCATCTGGGACCGAGCACCCCAAAGGCAGCTTCAAGGAGTTCCCTGGCATGGCACTTCTTCAAACAATGTGCTGACGACAAGACCCGAGTGGTTTGCACGCTGTGCCATCAGAGCCTGAAGCGAGGCATTAACGTTCTGAACCTGAGCACAACCTGCATGACCAGGCACCTGCATGCAAAGCATGAACTGCAGTGGAGTAAACACCTTAAAACCAAGGAAGTCACTCAGGCTCCCCCTGCTACCTCTTCTGCTGCTGCCGCCTCGGCCTATTCTGCTGCTGCCGCCTCGGCCTCTTCCTCCGCCTCTGGAGGAACGTTGGCACCTGCCGCCCAGCAAACAGGGGATGTACCACCAACACCACCACCACCACCTCCGTCACCAAGCGTCTCAACCATGTCACACGCCAGCGTTCAGCTCTCCATCTCACAAACATTTGATAGAAAGCGTAAATTCCCACCTAGCCACCCTCGATCCCTGGCCCTGAATGCCAGCATTTCTAAACTACTGGCCTATGAAATGCTGTCATTTAGGCTGGTGGACACAGACAGCTTCAAACAGCTCATGTCGCTTGCTGTCCCACAGTATGTTGTTCCCAGCCGGCACTACTTCTCCAAGAGAGCCGTGCCTTCCCTGCACAACCAAGTATCCGATAAAATCAAGTGTGCACTGCGCAACGCCATCTGTAGCAAGGTCCACCTAACCACAGATACGTGGACCAGTAAGCACGGCCAGGGACGCTATATCTCCCTAACTGCACACTGGGTAAATGTAGTGGCAGCTGGGCCCCAGGCGGAGAGCTGTTTGGCGCACGTCCTTCCGCCGCCAAGGATCGCAGGGCAACATTCTTTGCCTCCTGTTGCCACCTCCTCCTTCTCGGCTTCCTCCTCCTCTTCTTCCACCTGCTCATCCAGTCAGCCACACACCTTCACCACCAACTTCAGCACAGCCCGGGGTAAACGTCAGCAGGCCATTCTGAAACTCATATGTTTGGGGGACAGGCCCCACACCGCACAGGAGTTGTGGCGGGGTATAGAACAACAGACCGACGAGTGGTTGCTGCCGGTGAGCCTCAAGCCCGGCCTGGTGGTGTGTGATAATGGGCGAAATCTCGTTGCAGCTCTGGGACTAGCCAATTTGACGCACATCCCTTGCTTGGCGCATGTGCTGAATTTGGTGGTGCAGAAGTTCATTCACAACTACCCCGACATGTCAGAGCTGCTGCATAAAGTGCGGGCCGTCTGTTCGCGCTTCCGGCGTTCACATCCTGCTGCTGCTCGCCTGTCTGCGCTACAGCGTAACTTCGGCCTTCCCGCTCACCGCCTCATATGCGACGTGCCCACCAGGTGGAACTCCACCTTGCACATGCTGGACAGACTGTGCGAGCAGCAGCAGGCCATAGTGGAGTTTCAGCTGCAGCACGCACGGGTCAGTCGCACTACAGAACAGCACCACTTCACCACCAATGACTGGGCCTCCATGCGAGACCTGTGTGCCCTGTTGCGCTGTTTCGAGTACTCCACCAACATGGCCAGTGGCGATGACACCGTTATCAGCGTTACAATACCACTTCTATGTCTCCTTGAGAAAACACTTAGGGCGATGATGGAAGAGGAGGTGGCCCAGGAGGAGGAGGAGGAGGAGGAGGAAGAGGGGTCATTTTTAGCACTTTCAGGCCAGTCTCTTCGAAGTGACTCAGAGGGAGGTTTTTGGCAACAGCAGAGGCCAGGTACAAATGTGGCCAGCCAGGGCCCACTACTGGAGGACGAGGAGGACGAGGATGAGGAGGAGGTGGAGGAGGATGAGGATGAAGCATGGTCACAGCGGGGTGGCACCCAACGCAGCTCGGGTCCATCACTGGTGCGTGGCTGGGGGGAAAGGCAGGACGATGACGATACGCCTCCCACAGAGGACAGCTTGTCCTTATCCCTGGGCAGCCTGGCACACATGAGCGACTACATGCTGCAGTGCCTGCGCAACGACAGCAGAGTTGCCCACATTTTAACCTGTGCGGACTACTGGGTTGCCACCCTGCTGGATCCACGCTACAAAGACAATGTGCCCACCTTACTTCCTGCACTGGAGCGTGATAGGAAGATGCGCGAGTACAAGCGCACGTTGGTAGACACGCTACTGAGAGCATTCCCAAATGTCACAGGGGAACAAGTGGAAGCCCAAGGCCAAGGCAGAGGAGGAGCAAGAGGTCGCCAAGGCAGCTGTGTCACGGCCAGCTCCTCTGAGGGCAGGGTTAGCATGGCAGAGATGTGGAAAACTTTTGTCAACACGCCACAGCTAACTGCACCACCACCTGATACGCAACGTGTTAGCAGGAGGCAACATTTCACTAACATGGTGGAACAGTACGTGTGCACACCCCTCCACGTACTGACTGATGGTTCGGCCCCATTCAACTTCTGGGTCTCTAAATTGTCCACGTGGCCAGAGCTAGCCTTTTATGCCTTGGAGGTGCTGGCCTGCCCGGCAGCCAGCGTTTTGTCTGAACGTGTATTCAGCACGGCAGGGGGCGTCATTACAGACAAACGCAGCCGCCTGTCTACAGCCAATGTGGACAAGCTGACGTTCATAAAAATGAACCAGGCATGGATCCCACAGGACCTGTCCGTCCCTTGTCCAGATTAGACATTAACTACCTCCCCATAACCATATATTATTGGACTCCAGGGCACTTCCTCATTCAATCCTATTTTTATTTTCATTTTACCATTATATTGCGAGGCTACCCAAAGTTGAATGAACCTCTCCTCTGCCTGTGTGCTAGGCCTAAATATATGCCAATGGACTGTTGCAGTGGTGGGTGACGTGAAGCCTCATTCTCTGCTATGACATGCAGACTGATTCTCTGCTGACATGAAGCCAGATCCTCTGTTACGGGAGCTCTCTCCTCTGCCTGGGTGCTGGGCCTAAATTTATGACAATTGACTGTTGCAGTGGTGGGTGACGTGAAGCCTGATTCTCTGCTATGATATGAAGACTGATTCTCTGCTGACATGAAGCCAGATTGTCTGTTACGGGACCTTTCTCCTCTGCCTGGGTTCTGGGCCTAAATTTATGAAAATTGACTGTTGCAGTGGTGGGTGACGTGAAGCCTGATTCTCTGCTATGATATGAAGACTGATTCTCTGCTGACATGAAGCCAGATTGTCTGTTACGGGACCTCTCTCCTCTGCCTGGGTGCTGGGCCTAAATTTATGAAAATTGACTCTTACAGTGGTGGGTGACGTGAAGCCTGATTCTCTGCTATGATATGAAGACTGATTCTCTGCTGACATGAAGCCAGATTCTCTGTTACGGGACCTCTCTCCTCTGCCTGGGTGCTGGGCCTAAATTTATGACAATGGACTGTTGCAGTGGTGGCTGACGTGAAGCCTGATTCTCTGCTATGACATGCAGACTGATTCTCTGCTGTCATGAAGCCAGATTGTCTGTTACGGGACCTCTCTGCTCTGCCTGTGTGCTAGGCCTAAATATATGCCAATGGACTGTTGCAGTGGTGGCTGACGTGAAGCCTCATTCTCTGCTATGACATGCAGACTGATTCTCTGCTGTCATGAAGCCAGATTGTCTGTTACGGGACCTCTCTGCTCTGCCTGTGTGCTAGGCCTAAATATATGCCAATGGACTGTTGCAGTGGTGGGTGACGTGAAGCCTCATTCTCTGCTATGACATGCAGACTGATTCTCTGCTGACATGAAGCCAGATTGTCTGTTACGGGACCTCTCTGCTCTGCCTGTGTGCTAGGCCTAAATATATGCCAATGGACTGTTGCAGTGGTGGGTGACGTGAAGCCTCATTCTCTGCTATGACATGCAGACTGATTCTCTGCTGACATGAAGCCAGATCCTCTGTTACGGGACCTCTCTGCTCTGCCTGTGTGCTAGGCCTAAATATATGCCAATGGACTGTTGCAGTGGTGGGTGACGTGAAGCCTCATTCTCTGCTATGACATGCAGACTGATTCTCTGCTGACATGAAGCCAGATTGTCTGTTACGGGACCTCTCTGCTCTGCCTGTGTGCTAGGCCTAAATATATGCCAATGGACTGTTGCAGTGGTGGGTGACGTGAAGCCTCATTCTCTGCTATGACATGCAGACTGATTCTCTGCTGACATGAAGCCAGATTGTCTGTTACGGGACCTCTCTGCTCTGCCTGTGTGCTAGGCCTAAATATATGCCAATGGACTGTTGCAGTGGTGGGTGACGTGAAGCCTCATTCTCTGCTATGACATGCAGACTGATTCTCTGCTGACATGAAGCCAGATTGTCTGTTACGGGACCTCTCTGCTCTGCCTGTGTGCTAGGCCTAAATATATGCCAATGGACTGTTGCAGTGGTGGGTGACGTGAAGCCTCATTCTCTGCTATGACATGCAGACTGATTCTCTGCTGACATGAAGCCAGATCCTCTGTTACGGGACCTCTCTGCTCTGCCTGTGTGCTAGGCCTAAATATATGCCAATGGACTGTTGCAGTGGTGGGTGACGTGAAGCCTCATTCTCTGCTATGACATGCAGACTGATTCTCTGCTGACATGAAGCCAGATTGTCTGTTACGGGACCTCTCTGCTCTGCCTGTGTGCTAGGCCTAAATATATGCCAATGGACTGTTGCAGTGGTGGGTGACGTGAAGCCTCATTCTCTGCTATGACATGCAGACTGATTCTCTGCTGACATGAAGCCAGATTGTCTGTTACGGGACCTCTCTGCTCTGCCTGTGTGCTAGGCCTAAATATATGCCAATGGACTGTTGCAGTGGTGGGTGACGTGAAGCCTCATTCTCTGCTATGACATGCAGACTGATTCTCTGCTGACATGAAGCCAGATCCTCTGTTACGGGAGCTCTCTCCTCTGCCTGGGTGCTGGGCCTAAATTTATGACAATTGACTGTTGCAGTGGTG
Organism: Bufo gargarizans; assembly: GCF_014858855.1. Taxonomy (NCBI): domain Eukaryota; kingdom Metazoa; phylum Chordata; class Amphibia; order Anura; family Bufonidae; genus Bufo; species Bufo gargarizans. Next base: position 362,138,065 of record NC_058080.1, on the reverse strand, counting down.
GGTGACGTGAAGCCTGATTCTCTGCTATGATATGAAGACTGATTCTCTGCTGACATGAAGCCAGATTGTCTGTTACGGGACCTTTCTCCTCTGCCTGGGTTCTGGGCCTAAATTTATGAAAATTGACTCTTACAGTGGTGGGTGACGTGAAGCCTGATTCTCTGCTATGATATGAAGACTGATTCTCTGCTGACATGAAGCCAGATTCTCTGTTACGGGACCTCTCTCCTCTGCCTGGGTGCTGGGTAGTGTTGAGCGCGAATATTCGAAAAGCAAATTTTTTTCGCGAATATCGCAACTTCGCGATTTCGCGAATATTTCGAATATAGTGCTATATATTCGTAAAAACGAATATTCGTTTTTTGTTTCCCCCCCCCCCCCCCACAAAATTACAGTACACATATAATTGATTGTTTCCCAAAGGTCCAACAGCTCAGATCTTACTCACATTGCCTAGAAAGTGATTGAGGCGCGAATCTTCGTAAGGCGATTTTATTAGCGCACATGCGAATATCGGCACGTCCCAGAACAGAGGCAAAGGGCTTTGCATTCATACATTAGTGAATTGAGTTGCGAATCTTCGTAAGGCGATTTTATTAGCGCACATGCGAATATCTACACTTGTCCCAGAACAGAGGCAAAGGGCTTTGCATTCATACATTAGTGATTGAATTGAGCTGCGAATCTTCGTAAGGCGATTTTATTAACGCAAATGCAAATATCTACACTTGTCCCCAGAACAGAGAGGCAAAGGCCTGTGCATTCATATAGTATAGCACCATATTCGCGAATACGTAGAACTTCGTAAAATTCGATTTACGAATATTCGTATTTTTTATTTTACTTTCCACCTTACAGATTACATTGATCTGTACTCTGTCAACTACTGTCATCACCCCCCACTGTATCTCGATTGATTCCCAAAAGTCTCACATTCCCTAGAAAGTGATTGAGGTGCGAATCTTCGTAAGGCGATTTTATTAGCGCACATGCGAATATCTACACTTGTCCCAGAACAGAGGCAAAGGGCATTGCATTCATACATTAGTGATTGAATTGAGTTGCGAATCTTCGTAAGGCGATTTCATTAGCGCACATGTGAATTTTGCATAGCATATGTATTATGCGATAATTCGAATTATCGCATATGCGAAATAATAACGAATTTGAATAATCGCGAATATTTTACGAATATTCTTTCGAATATTCACAAAATTTCGCGAATTCGAATATGGGACATGCCGCTCAACACTAGTGCTGGGCCTAAATTTATGACAATGGACTGTTGCAGTGGTGGGTGACGTGAAGCCTGATTCTCTGCTATGACATGCAGACTGATTCTCTGCTGACATGAAGCCAGATTGTCTGTTACGGGACCTCTCTCCTCTGCCTGGGTGCTGGGCCTAAATATATGCCAATGGACTGTTGCAGTGGTGGCTGACGTGAAGCCTCATTCTCTGCTATGACATGCAGACTAATTCTCTGCTGACATGAAGACAGATTCTCTGTTACGGGACCTCTCTCCTCTGCCTGGGTGCCGGGGCCTAAATATCTGAGAATGGACTGTTCCAGTGGTGGCTGACGTGAAGCCTCATTCTCTGCTATGACATGCAGACTAATTCTCTGCTGACATGAAGACAGATTCTCTGTTACGGGACCTCCCTCCTCTGCCTGGGTGCTGGGCCTAAATATATGCCAATGGACTGTTGCAGTGGTGGCTGACGTGAAGCCTCATTCTCTGCTATGACATGCAGACTAATTCTCTGCTGACATGAAGACAGATTCTCTGTTACGGGACCTCCCTCCTCTGCCTGGGTGCTGGGCCTAAATATATGCCAATGGACTGTTGCAGTGGTGGCTGACGTGAAGCCTCATTCTCTGCTATGACATGCAGACTGATTCTCTGCTGACATGAAGCCAGATTCTCTGTTACGGGACCTCTCTCCTCTGCCTGTGTGTGTGCTGGGCCTAAATATATGCCAATGGACTGTTGCAGTGGTGGCTGACGTGAAGCCTCATTCTCTGCTATGACATGCAGACTAATTCTCTGCTGACATGAAGACAGATTCTCTGTTACGGGACCTCCCTCCTCTGCCTGGGTGCTGGGCCTAAATATATGCCAATGGACTGTTGCAGTGGTGGCTGACGTGAAGCCTCATTCTCTGCTATGACATGCAGACTAATTCTCTGCTGACATGAAGACAGATTCTCTGTTACGGGACCTCTCTCCTCTGCCTGGGTGCCGGGGCCTAAATATCTGAGAATGGACTGTTCCAGTGGTGGGTGACGGGAAGCCAGATTCTCTGCTATGGAACCTCTCTCCAATTGATTTTGGTTAATTTTTATTTATTTAATTTTTATTTTAATTCATTTCCCTATCCACATTTGTTTGCAGGGGATTTACCTACATGTTGCTGCCTTTTGCAGCCCTCTAGCTCTTTCCTGGGCTGTTTTACAGCCTTTTTAGTGCCGAAAAGTTCGGGTCCCCATTGACTTCAATGGGGTTCGGGTTCGGGACGAAGTTCGGATCGGGTTCGGATCCCGAACCCGAACATTTCCGGGATGTTCGGCCGAACTTCTCGAACCCGAACATCCAGGTGTTCGCTCAACTCTACTATTAATCAAATATTCTCTATAAAGAATTATGAAGCAAGCTGTACCTAAAATAAAATACATAAATTGACAAATCAAGTAGGTCAGACACTAGATAATTAATAAACCTTTATTCACACATGGTTATAAGGGAAAACAATAGCATTCTGAATACAGAATGCTTAGTGAAGTGATTCGTGAAAATCACAGCTTATGTGCACAGCCCCATAGAAATGGATGGGTCCAGATTCAGTGCGGGTGCAATGCGTTCCCCTCCCGCATTGTAACCGCGGGGAAATCTCGCCCGTGTGAACTCAGCCTTAGTCGCATAATCCCCATAGAGGTACCTACGAGGATAAAGTTCACATATGCTGATTATTTTAGCCCTGCCCAGAATACTATTGATGTTAGTAGATAGCAGAGGAATAAAGGAATAAATAGTCTTGCTCTCAAACAAGGCTCCTTACCTTCTTCTTAGATGATGTGCCAGGATTCCATCTACAATTGCAGGTCAGCCTACTAATGCTGCGCATGCTGCTCCTTCACCGTTTAGACAACTTTATATTCCATGCACTGAGACTGCGTGGCAATGGGCTTGCTCAATGGAATAGTTAGAACTTCAGAATTTTCTGGCAACAAGTTTGGATATAATAGCTGCGGGTCGTTTACTATCAGATATATGCCACTTTTTGGCGTATATCTGTGTCAGATTGCGACGCAAATGTTATTTGCGCCGCAATCTGCAACTTTTCCCTACTCATGACAGGTTTAAAAAAAAAAGGGGTGTGGCATGGGTGGGGAAGGGGATGGGCCGTGAGGCCCGTCGCATTTATCACTTTCTATGCCTGTTTTAGAAAATGGTCTAAATTTATGCCATCAAGGGAGTTGGTGTAGCTTTAGACAAGCAGTGGAGACGCCGAAGTTATGTAGAGGCCAGCGCCTCTACAGAAATTCGGCGCATCCACTGTCAGCTAAAGGGATATTAAGACTGGCGTCTAAAACACTGGTGTTAATAAATGACCCCAATGGTGTTTATTCTTTTAGCTAAACAGACGATTACATATATGTCTGAATATATATGTTTATTAAATATCCAGTGTCTTACATATTTGATATGATTTATAAATGTATCTGTTTGTGTATATGGACAGTAATGTGCAAAAGTTTTAGGCAGTTGTGGGAAAATGCAAAGTAAGAATGAATAACAATGTTAATAGTTTAAATTAATTCTGCAGCAGGACAGCTACCTCTAACATACAGCCATTGTTGTTAAGTACTATCTTCAGCAGAAAGAAGAATAAGGAGTCCTGAGTGATGATATGGCCCTCACAGAGCCCTGATATCAACATTATAGAGTCTATCTGGGATTACATGAAGAGACTTACAGATCTGAGAAAGCCTACATCCACAGAATATGTTTGGTAGGTTCTCCAAGATGTTTGGAAGAGCCTCCTTATCGAGTTTCTTCAAGAAGTGTGTGCAAGTGTACCTAGAAGAATTGCTTCTGTTTTGAAGACAAAGTGTAGTCACACCAAATATTGATCTGCTTTAGATTTCTCTTTTGTTTATTCACTTTTCATTTTGTTACTTGATAAAAGTAAACTATTGACACTTCGATTTTTGAAAGTATTTTTACTTTATAGCATTTTTCTATGCCTGCCTAAAACCTTTGTACAGTACTGTATAGTTCAAGCAGAAGATGGGACCACTGAGGCCTGTGGTTGGCCATAGTAGTCATGAGACCAAACCACTTCCCAGTCCTGCGAGGACCAGAAGCAGCTGGGTACATGGCAGTGACACAAGCATGGCGGGAGCACAGAGAGGTGGGTGTTTTTTTTTCTCCTAATGGTGCACATGTTAGAAGCATTGGTATTGTAGGCTCCTAGGCCACACCTCCCCTATAAAGGCATACATCTGATGGCAGTATTCAAGCTGGGAGGTTGGCAACAAGAGTTGGGCAGTAATGTGGAAAGGTAATGTTCCTTAAAGCTGAGGATGATATAGAGGAGCAATGAATGCATATACAGAGTCAGCACTATGATAATCAGGTGGCATCCTCAAGCATTCTGACAATGCTTGGGGATACCCCTATATATTTAACTTTTTTTCTGTCTCTACTTTTAAATTATTAGTGCCCAGTCATGAACCCAGGACCTTCTGTATGAGTGGCAGTCTATGTAGTGAGCCAGAGAACTCAGTGTTATTATTGGAGGTTATTATCTGAATAAAGACCTCAATAGTGTTCTTTCCATATATTCTTCCAATGTATAATTTATCCCCATGTACAATTTAATGGTATCTACAGGTGCATCTCTAATCATGCAATATCACTGTATGAATAATTTTTGGATGATTTAAAAAAAAAATTATGGCAAAAAATAACTGACAATAATTACAGAACTGTCCATTATAGAAGGAGAATTAAAATAATGCAAGAGGCATTTCCATTAAATGACGGAAATTAACTCTACCTGACGGACAGCACTGACTGTAATAGAATATGGTTTGTATTAGAAAACCCGCCATTCTACAGGAAGACACAGAATGCTGCACTATTCTGTCCTATATTTCTGACATAATCTGCACAGAATCTGCTTCTGATGTATCATCCAATACAGATGTGGGTGAAACCTCATATAGACTTTTGTGCATGTAATCAGTCCCCCATCAGTCAGAGCATAGATACATTTAGAGGTCTTTTTTTCTTAGAAAATGAATGAGAATATAATCACTCACTATCTAATCCCCTATGCTACATTATTATGTGTTATTGACACCACATCCCAGACATTTACCTGAAGGCTCAGACTGGCCACCAGAGGAACAGGTGAATCCCCTAATTGACCCTGAGCAAGGTAGGCCCCTAGTCCCCCACGCCCTGCACAATTGGCACAAGGCACAGTAGACTGACTGCACTACATATAAATAGGAAGTTTACAGCATCTCACACAGCCTATGTTCATATAAAAAGAGGCAGTTTTAGGTAGCACCTAGTTTATTATTATAAATACATCAGGTGGCTGAGATCACTTTTTTGCCTCTTGGACACGGACGTGTGAGCGGGCCGCAATGCACAAACACCCACTGTGGGGCAGCCGCAGTGGATCGCAGACCCATCAACTTTAATGGATCAGTGATCCGTCCGTTCCGCAAAAAGATAGGACATGTTCTATCTTTTTGCGGAACAGAAGTACGGGACGAAACCCCACGGAAGCACTCCGTAGTGCTTTCGTAGGGTTCCATTCCGTGCTTCCGTTCCGCACCATTCCGCATCTCCGTATTTGCAGACCCATTGAAGTGAATGGGTCCGCATACGTAATGCGGAGAGCACACGGAACGGTGCCCGTGTATTGCGGATCCGCAAATGCAGTCCGCAATACAGCCACGGAGCGCACACATTCATGGGCAATAAGCCTTAGGCACAGAGGTAGGATAGCCAGTATCCTCTTTCCCCAGGGACCTGCCCTCTAGAAGTCACTGCAGGGACCCTATTATCAACCATCTTGTAGTATCTTGCTGCTGCCGCTCTGTGGGGAGCTAGTATTTGCATGTAGCTGTAAAATGGGCCCCCAAAATTAATTATACTGGTGGACCCTAGGCACCCCGATTCTACACTTTTTACCAGCATCCGGATTACAGCGTCAGATTGGTCACTAAACACACAGACATGAGTAAAGTCTCCATGTTACACTGTCCTCCTGTCCACACGGGATCTTTAAAGTCTTATACTTTAATTGTATTCCCAATAGTATTGTATTATGCTTGTATAAATTATGTACAATTGGGAATGCAATTTAAGTATAAGACTTTGAAACAAGCTACAGTTGCTAGGATTTTCTTATTTTCATACGGGATCTTTAGCATGAACCCTGCACTACCCATAGGAGGCTGTTCATATCATGTTTTTGGCGGACATTTAACATATACATTGGGAAAATAAATTATAAAAAAAGGAATACACTGCGCTTTTCCATCCTGCAGAAGTTAATGTATACAATTATTTTTTTACAAAAACAAAACAAAAAACAGGCAAATTTGGAATTCAGCAGTCTGGGAAAGCTAGGTAACAACCTCTACAGAGATGTAATGGATGCCACACTTGGTACTTACATTCTGTTTACACTATGGGGGTTATTTATCAAACTGGTATAAAGAAGAACTGGCTTAGTTGCCCATAGCAACCAATCAGATTCCTCCTTTGATTTTCCAAGAAGCTGTCCAAAATGAAAGGTCGAGTCTGATTGGTTGCAATGGCAACTAAGCCAGTTTTAATTTACACCAGTTTGATAAATGACCCCCTATATCCATAAATATAATATTAGGACAATTGTGCGCATATTATATACTATATATATGTGGTTTAGTCTCCAGCATAACTCCACATGCTACTCTACCCAGCTTTCCAAAGCTGCTAAAAAGGGAGGATTTTTCCCTGTGTAACTGAGCATATTGGCTATTCAGCTGTTAGCACTATGGCAGGTATCATGTATAGTGTTGAGCAAATACAAGTGAAACAAGTTGAATTCGATCAGAATTTCAGGAAAACTTTGATTCACTGCGTGGTAAGAAGCCCGAAAAGGGGATATGACCCATAATGCCGTGCATCCAGCCAATCAGCAGATAGCCATCCCCTATGATGTCACAGCCCTATAAAAAGCATAATCCCGCCCGGTCTCCGGCATTTTTTCTGTGAGCTGAGTTTTATCAATCTTTTGATTGTAGAATATTATATAGGGACAGTGTAGGGATATCATAGGGAGAGTTTTCAGACACTGTAGGGAGAGTATAGGGAGATTGCAGGGACAGTTCAGGCTCTATGTAATTGCCCAGTGCATCTTGTTCCACTGCTGTGCCATTCAGTCTTAATCTATTCTGTTATACATAGACTGACTGTGCATCTGTCTTAGTCTCAACAGCCAGTCTAATTGCCATGATGGGGAGTGGGGGAAACCACCCACCATATAGCGTAGGTATTATTGGATGTAACCAGGCCTGTAAGCAAGGATAGGGAAGATAAAAACCTCCAATACAACCCTCATCCTAGCCCTGATCTCCTGACCATATGAGCGCCCCCTAATGGTGGGAGGACTCATACACTATGCCATTCTGACCCTAACAATCCCTAGCATAGGGGTCAGGTATAGGATATGGGTATAGGTTCCTCTAGGACACAGACAAACCAGAGTCTCCACAAGCCAAACAACCAAAGACAAAGGGAAAAGCAACGGAACTACTGTCATGTACAAGAGTGAGTCCACCTGACCCCTTGACATAAAACACCAAAAGAAAGTAAACAACTCTTACTGTCATGTTCTATAGTGGGTCCACCTGACTCCTAGAACAACACTCCAACAGTAAGAGGAATAACACATAGGGAAACGTCTAGCATACATGCTGGGACAAACAACACCTACAGAACAGACATGTAACTACAACAAGACGTACAACACACCCCACACGCAAACCCACACCAAACATACAGCAAGTGAGGTAGGGTACAAGGAGGATACAAAAGGAAGACAATTTATGTCCAACAAGGTGACCCTCAAGGACTAGGCAGGTTCACCCAGGAAAGGAGCAGAGCTCCATCACCAAACAAGGCTGGAGCACAACTGACTCCAGCCTGAAAGCCACAGGTAAAATAAACCTCGTGGCCACACCCAGGACACACCTAAATCCCCACCAGCGAAATAATTAACCTCTCCGGCACCTGACAGGGAAGGCACAAGAAAAAAGGAGGAGGCACCTACATGTTGTAACCACAACACGTTGCCGCTGGCAACAGCATGCATGGCAACAGTGTCATGGCGCACACCAAAGGCCGTGACACTAATATACAGTCTTGTGCACCTAGTTAATCTGCTGCGCTAGTAATAATTTAGTCTGTTCAGTTATACATAGACGTGTATGCACCGACTCATTGTCAGCAGGTGGTATAATATATAGGCACGTTTATATAGTTCATCTGTTTTGCCATTCATACTTCATCTGTTACATTACTGATTCAGTTGCTGTACTCTATGGCAAACAGACAGTTGCCTGGGCCCTCAAAAGGAATAGGCAGTGGCAAAAATGTTGCTGTAGCTAGCACAAGTAGCAGCAGAAGAAGGGGTGGTGGTAGCACCAGCCGCTGCACCAGACCAGAGCTGCCACTGTCAGGTGACAACAGATACACATAGCCAGGAATCGGTGGGTTCCTCTGATACCACACTTTGGCATGGCCCAGGAACAACCTCTGTGCCCTCACCTGTCCTGCAACTGCCTCTTTCTTTTGCTGCTCCTTCTGCTCGGGAAGTAATGCATTCTGCTGGCTCTGCTCCGCTTTTCAGTGAGGATGAGCTTAGTGAGAACAGTCAGCAGCTTACAGGCCAGCACAGAGTTGAAGGAGAGGATCACTGTATCCTCCCTTGGGCATGCAACTAGCGATGATGACAGTCGGGTGGGAGCGCGTGTTGCGAGTGGTCAGGGACTTGGCCATGAGACTGGTGAGGGTGACATAAGTGGATAATGTTGTAGCTGATCGCACGTGCGAGCTGGGTGAAGAGGGGGCATCATCATCATCAGGGAGTGAGGGTAACAGCAGGACTATGAGACATCAGTAGAGTGGCAGCATGCCGATGAACTAACAGGGTGGAAGCAGTGGGAGATCTGGAGCCAAACGTTCCTGAGGTAGACCATCTTCTACTCAGAAGCCAGGAAACAACTAGAGGTGCAAGGCTTCATAAAGGTAGCAGTAGGCAGTCAGCACGGATTGTTGGGTGTAAATGCAATACTTGGCAGTGTGGGAATTTTTTATCAAGTTGCTGAAGTATGTTAGTGTGGCAGTATGCAGGATATGTGGGCAGAAGACTAGCGCAGTCAGGATGCTAATGTTGAGTCAACACATAGAGCGCCACCATAAAGTAGCCTGGGAAAACCATGTCACTCATTTAGTGCTACAGCCTGATGCAGCAACTGCTGTATCTCCCACCAGCACACACAACCTCTACAGCAGTCATGGATCCTCAACCTCAGCAGAAGGAAGCTGTCATTTCTTCCCTTTATCTATTGCTCCTGATGCTCCACCTACTCCTCACCACTTGTTTTGTCAGCAATCAATCCCTGAGGCGGTTGCAAAGATATAACTGTATTCGCGCACTCATCCAGTGGCTCATAAGCTGAACATACACCTGGCCAAGTTGCTGGTAATACAGTTGCAGTCAGCCAGTAGCGCAGGGGCAACACGTGAGTGAGGTTCACGGTGGATTGATGAGGGGTCAAGTAATAAAACACAGTTCATCAGTTTACTCACGGTTAGCAGAAAGCCTCCCTGGGCTGGCAGGTGGACAGCACAAAATCCTCCGGGGCACGCTCTGTGGTAGGGAAGCATCAGCCAAGATGGTGGTTGAGGTGCCCTTGATGTTAGGGGTGCTTAGGGTGCTTGTTGCGGCTCAGTCCCTTGATGTTTTTTGTCGTGACGCCAGTACCGTTAATGGTGGTACAACCAATAGTAGTAATAATGAAGTAGGCAGTGGTAAGGTACAACTCACAACTTTTAATGATGTTGACTTTGGTTGCAGCAGTACAGAATACAGTCTCTTGTTGGTATTAGAGTTAATCTGCAAGTCCACTGTTCCTAGGCTTTCTTAGGCTGGATTTGAGCTGTGGTTAGGGAGTGCCTTATTCCTGTTGATATGCTCAGTCCTATACCTTGTCCCTTCCCTCCAATCTGAATATTGGGACAGGTAGCTACTCTGTTTCCCAGAATTATGGTGTGGCTGCCAGAAGCTATAAGTCCTACACCATGCGCAAAGGTGTCTGTGGCCCTAAATAATGGTTATTATCACTGATTAATCTTTCTGATGCTTGTTTCTATTCCAGGGAGGCAAACTCTCTCCTACTGGTCAGGGATGCAAGTGTATAGTCTGGTCACAGAAGGAAAACGCTCTTCTGTGCCTCACACCTTGGTACTACCAGATAGTGAAGTTGGCTCCACTCACTAATCTGTGGTGTGGAGTCTTCACTCTGCATTCTCTCCCACTAATCTCATCTGATCTGATCTGATTTGCTCTCATCTGTCTCACTAGGCCTGACCTAGGTATATATAGAACACAAGTTTTATCCCCATCTAGTGGCGGGATGTATAAATTACTCCTAATCTGCCTGGTAACAGGGATTTTGCAGATAAATTAGTACAAAGTCACATAATACTGCATAATAAATTTTTTAGGGTAAAACATGCTTTTAAGCAGTGTCCACACACATGTAGTGGGACGCTGCACAGTCCCTCCCTTTCCATATAGTGGCCTCTGAACATTTCAGAGAAATGATGGCTTGTGCCCATCCAAGGTGGAGAGTCCTAAGCAGTCATTATTTCTCAAAACTACCACTGCCTCCGTGAACCCCTGCACCGCTACTTCCCTGGCAGGTAGTCTTCTGTGAAGTGGGAGGTCTACCTCGGGCACATTTGGTTCCCGACCTCCTACTGCTACCACCCTGCTGACTCCCAGCCACACTACCACCTTGCTGGCTCAGCTGCTGCCTCATGTGCAAGTTGCCACCCTCTTCTCCTGATGATGATGAAGTCCCTTCTTCATCTGGCTCCCAAGTGCGATCGGGTTCATCATCATCCGCTACTGTCTGCACGTCACTGATGTTCCCCTCAATGGTCTCAGGGCCAGGAGCCTGACCGCTCGCAACATCAGCTCTCACGCAACTCTCATCTTCACTACTTGCCCGCCTATTGGAGTAAGTGGCATATCGCTCCTCCAGATCTTGGCTGGGCATTAGCTACTGACTGTCCTCTAGTAGCTCATCCTCGCTGAAAAGTGTAGAGGAGCCTACGGCATATAATACTTCTCTAGCAGAGGGAACATAAAAGGACAAAGGCAGATTAAGGACAGGTGAGGGCACATGGCCTGCTCCCGGGCTATGATAACTAAGCGTTGTGTCTAAAGAACCCACCGACTCTTGGCTAAGGGTGTCTAATGTCACTTGGACAAAGTAGAAGACCGAGTCAATCATTTAAGCACCGCTGAGTTGCTGGTCAAGACAGGACCGCTAGATGACACCGGGAGCACTGGCATGTCGCTGCAACTCCTGCTGCTACCACCCCCCACCCTTCTTCTTCTGCTGCCTGCAACAGAAATATTTTGGCCACTGCCCGTTCCCTTTGAAGGGCCTGTCAACTGTCTGTCTGATGTACTGTATAATAAGACGTAAGATGTACTTTTTTTTACACTTATACACCCCAAAAAAGGCTGTAGCACAAAGTAACTGCACCGCAGAACGGTAAATAAGATGAACTTTTTTTTTACACTTATACACCCCAAAAAAGGCTGTAGTACAAAGTAACTGCACAGCAGAACAGCAAATAAGACGTACTTCTTTTACACTTATACTCCCCAAAAATGGCTGTAGTGCAAAGTAACTGCACGGCAGAACGGTAAATAAGATGAACTTTTTTTTTACACTTATACACCCCAAAAAAGGCTATAATACAAGGTAACTGCACCGCAGAATGGTAAATAAGACAAATATTTTGTTTACACTTATACACCCCAAAAAAGGCTGGAGTACAAAGTAACTGCACCGCAGAACGGCAAATAAGATGTACTTTTTTTTATACTTGTGCATCCCAAAAAAAGCTGTAGTACAAAGGAACGGCACTGCAGAACGGCAAACAAGACAGACTTTTCTTTTACACCCAAAAAAAGGCTGTAGTACAAAGTAACTGCATCGCAGAAGGGCAAATAACATGTAATCTTTTTACACTTATATAACCCAAAAAAGTACGGAGTACAAAGTTACTGCACCGGAGAACGGCAAATAAGACGTACTTTTTTTTTACACTTATACACCCCAAAAAAGGCTGTAGTACAGAGTAGCTGCACCACAGAACGGCAAATAAGACGTACTTTTTTTACACTTATACAGCCCAAAAAAGGCTATAGTACAAGGTAACTGCACCGCAGAGTGGCAAATAAGATGAATATTTTTTTTACCCTTATACACCCCAAAAAAGGCTGTAGTACAAAGTAACTGCACTGCAGAATGGCAAATAAGATGTGCTTTTTTTTACACTTATACACCCCAACAAAGGCTGTATTACAAAGTAACTGCACCGCAGAACTGCAAATAAAACTTACTTTTTTTTACACTTATACACCCCAAAAAATCATCTAGTACAAATGGTGTATAAGTGTAAAAAAATTACATCTTATTTGCTCTTCTGTGGTGCAGTTACTTTGTACTACAGCCTTTTTTGGGGTGTATAAGTGTAAAAAAGTACATCTTATTTGCCCTTCCGCGGTGCAGTTACTTTGTACTACAGCCTTTTTGGGGGGGTATTATTTTAATTAAATTATTGTATTATACATTATGTCAGACAGACAGATGACAGGCCCCTTCAAAGAGAATGGGCAGTGGCCAAAATATTTCTGTCTGGGAGGTCAGGAGCCAAACGTTCCCGAGGTAGACTGCCCGCTTCGCAGGAGACTACCTGCCCGGGATTTAGCGGTGCAGGGGTTCACGGAGGCAGTGGTAGCAGGCAGTCAATACAGAATGTTGGGGGGGAAATGCCATACTCGGCAGTGTGTAAATTTTTGGTTAGGCCACTGGAGGAGGTGAACGGGGCCATTTGCCGAATTTGTGGGCAGAAGGTGAAGCATGGGCAGGGTGCCAATGTTGGCAACACCGCCCTGCGTCAACACATGCAGCATCATATGGGTGCAGTACATCATCTAGTGCAAACCTAAAAGCAGCAGCATCATAGCAATTTGGATCCCCAATAAGTGCAACAAGGTGTAATAGAATCACTCCTATTACCCAGGCTGTACACTCTCTTATTGCACCCTGTTCTCCTTTTATAGCGTGGATGATGCATCCCTATGCTTTCCCTATACTTTGAATAATCTTCCCATGAACTTGTAAATCGTTTTTTTCAGCACAATAAAGTATTTTCTAACACTGTCCCTAGCGCCTGCTAACATCTCTCCCTGCACTAAGCACACTGGAAAATGGTTCAATCTAAAATTGCTGAGGGTATTTATAGGGCTGTGACATCACAGGGGCTGGCTGGCAGATGTTTGGCTACATGCATGGCATTGTGGGTGATCCCTCGTTCCCAGAGCTCTTTGCTCCATATCCTAACATGTGCAGCAGCCATTTTAGGTGCAAATCAAATTTTTCCTGAAATTCGGATCGAATTCCACTTTGTTAACTTCGATTCGCTCATCTCTAATCTGCAGTTTTTTCAGGCCCTCCACGGAGAACACAATATTTGTCCTGTTGCCATACCACTCTCATGTCCTGGAGAGGATGTTGATAAATCAGACTGGCAAGGGGATAGAAGATGTGGCACCCACATCTCACAGCCACCTGAGCCCTGTGGAAGCTAAACTGGAGGACATAAATGCCTAGGAATTCTGTACAGAACTAGGTGGTTTATCTGCCCAAGCGACAGGAGGAGCTTGAGAGCGACAATGAAGACAACACAGATGACCCTGACATTATATAGTCAAGATGGAGGCAGGTAGTCCCTCAGAGTCTCTTGTGCAAATGGCCAAATGCATGCTGAGTTGCTTGCGTAGTGAAAGCTGCATTAACACCATTCGGTAGAGGAATGACTACTGGCTCTCCACAATGTTAGACCCTCGTAACCGGTCCAAAATGGGGGCCTTTTTTACACCTTCTGAGAGGGATGAAAAACCTAACTGCTATCAAGACATCGTTTGTAGCTGGTTGGTTGCTGCCTACGCATGCCATCACCCATCCTCACAAAGGTTTAACCGGGGAAACCCTCTGAACGCATGCTCCACTGCCATGACTGCTGGAGGGGGGTGGGGGGTAGGAGCAGCACCAGCTCTATCAGCAGCAACTTAAGTCTCTAATGAGCACTTTTCTTCACCCGCCTACTGAAGAAAACACCTAGCTGCAGCAGGACATGGAGCAGGATGCATCCTGTCACCTCAGATCCAAGATCTCATGAACTACTGGGCAGCAAAACTTGAATTGTTTGCCCTAGACAAGCTTTCCTGTCCGGCCAGTAGTGTGGCATCAGAGCTGGTGTTTAGTGCAGCGGGTGGCATAGTTACCCCAAAGAGAAGTCAGACTTTCAATACAAAATGTTGTGAGACCTTTATAAAGATAAATGAGGCCTGGATCAACTAGGATTTACAGACACTAGTGGCTGATACAACAGACTAGATTATTCTGGCAGTAATGATCTGACTGTAGTATGCTGCCGATGTTAGAGACAAATAGCCAAAACTAATGCAAATTGAGCATAAGGCCTCTATCACATGGTCAGTATTTTGCATCAGAATTTCATCATGATTTGGAAGCCAAAAGCAGGAGTGAGTCCAAAACACAGAAGACATGCAAATATTTCCATCACATGTTATCTCTGTTTTGGTCCCACTTCTGTTTTTGCCTTACAAATACTGATTAAATGCTGTCCAAATACAGGCAGATGCTCAAACTACAGTATCCACTTTTTTGGGCTGTTCTTCTGATGGATCAGAAGAATTGAATACCTGTAAATACCTGCGGACTACAGGTAATGGCACTTTGCTCGACGATGCCATTACACTGTAGTCCGCACGGGCGCAGACTACAGTGTGTAGTGCGCACGCGCAAGATTTCAAACAGGCTCAGGAATTAAGGTGGCGCTGGACGCAGGAAGGTGGCGCTGAGCAACGGAC
Organism: Bufo gargarizans; assembly: GCF_014858855.1. Taxonomy (NCBI): domain Eukaryota; kingdom Metazoa; phylum Chordata; class Amphibia; order Anura; family Bufonidae; genus Bufo; species Bufo gargarizans. The sequence continues at coordinate 362,122,790 of NC_058080.1, read as the reverse complement.
CGAGGGGTACGGCTGGGCACCAAGTGTCACCGCCAGACATCTGAGAAGCCCTGACAGACGTTCTTCAGAACCTCCTGCTTGAGGTTCTTTTGTTTTGCTTTCATTTTGTCATCTCGTTTCCCTCTCTCAGCTGTTATCTAGTTGCACTGATTGCATCCCTTTAAATCCCCTCCCATACTGCATCACTTTGCGGTTTATACAACTTCCTGGAGTGTGTACATGCTGGATGCTACAACTGATGCTTCTACAGATCAGTCTGTTCATTTATTTGTGTTTTCCTGTTTGCTTGATCCTAGGTGACCCTGACTCCCTCCGTATTAAGTGTAGGGAGCCGGTGGTCGTGTCCCCTCACTATTATAGGGTGTTCAGGTGTCATACAGTCGAGGCACGAGGGCATGCAATTTTCTATCATAGAGGTCTTTGCATGGGCTGAGAAGACAGAGAGAGTTTCAGGGCTTAAATAGAGGTCACCCTTTTGTTCCTTAGTTTCGGATCAAGCCAGTCGGATCCTTATTTGTAACTTCTTGTTTTCTGTTACACCATCCGTGACACAGGTTGGGATAGGACATCCCCTTGGGCACCTTATGTAAGTCATTAGCATATCACTAATATTGATTTTATAAAGAAATAAATCAAGACTATTAGTTTAATAAGGGCATCATTTAATACAGCTCAGGGAGACCTACAAGTAGCTATGTTTTACTGTAGGGGGTAAAATGTGGTGACAGAATCCCATTACGTTAGGTTTTGTTGGTTGTACTTTTTTGTTTGGATTCTGGGTTAAGCGGTCCTTTTAAAGATGGATCTTTTCTGTTTAAGATTATTTTATTCTTATATATATTTTACTATTTATACTCTTTGTGTCCAGTAATTGTAGGCATCTAGACTTTTTAACTGTAACCTATAATGAGATACAAATCAATACAAATCCTCTCTGCTCAATTGTTCTATCCTCTGGACATTAATAAACATGCTGTTTCCATCATGTAAATCACCTAGATGCATAATGGAGCGTGAACATACTTAAGAATAGTTTTAATAGATGTGTGGCAAATTATTGCTAGATTCATAGTTGTATCCACACACATATTCCCCTATCTATAATGAGAAAAATGCGATAATTACTCTCATTTCCTTTGAAGAAAAAAAAGTTCTTTATTGATATTTTTTTGCTTGGTATTTTGGACATGCAGTTCTGTGTAATGAAAAACCTATATAAATATCTGAGACTGTAAGCTCTAGTAAGTAGGACCTTCACAATGCCTCGAGTTACATTCCCTTATGCATATCAAAGAATATTTGTTTTCCTCCCTGTCGTATTTGCCCCTGGGCCCACACATTCATTCATCCTCTATATTCTTAGCTTATAAATAAAATATACTTCTAACAATAATCCAGAAATTTTATAGGAATTTATAAGCAAAACAGAACAAGTTGCTTATATTAATAGTTATGCCTAGCCCACAATTGCTAAATCGACAGATGAGATTGACAAATGAGGGAAAATCCCCAAAAATCTGAAATGTTGCTATTATTATGTCAGTGTCCCTTGGTTTGTAGTTTATTATAAAATACATTACCATCAAAATAATTTTATGTTAAAAACTGTTGTCTGGAGGCGTAGCTTAGCTTCCATGGTGTAAGATGTGCTTCTTCTCCCAGGCCCCAGCATAGTAAAATCCCACTAATATTATCAGCAGAAAAAAAAACATTAGAAGCCTCCCCAACTACCCTTCTCACTCCTGGAGACCACACTGACCAAATAAGCTGACCAAATACCTGCAAACATTGAGCGGCACTTTGGCATAATAAGCACATGTATGTATGTAGACTTTAACTAACTTACTAGCCATTTTCACCACTCCTAGCACAAAAAGTCTCATATCCTGTGAGTATAGCCCTCACAGTAATTTTATAAATTTTTTATACTTTTCTTCTTTACGTGTGATATAAAAAAATATATTATTGGTGTATGAAAGCTGTCCCAGCTTATAATAGTATTTTGTTAAATTACATCCTTCGACACATGACTGTTCCTATGGTGTAGGACTGTTTCCCCTTTACCAACGGTAAAACTGACGAAATTGAGCACCAGCTGATTCCTAAATTATTATCTCTTGGCAGCAACACTTACAAATGTTTATGCAGGTAGTGAAAACGTGGACAGATTATTTGTTTCACAAAGACAGGCAATTCTTAAAAATAAAGGTCATCACTCATTCATCATCTTGGTTGTCTGTAAATGATCAAAAGCCACATGCTCTTTTAATATTGAAAGACTATCCTTAGCCTATATGACATTGGTCAGCCACGTTTTTCACACCACATGCTCTTTTAATATTGAAAGACTATCCTTAGCCTATCTGACATTGGTGGCACAGCCAGGCAATATGCCACCAATGTACAGTACCAATCATTTGGTTATGTGATTGCAGGTCATTCAACAGTAACTAGACCTGAAGAAGAGAAGGAAGAGCATTGCTGGTCTGTCTCCTCAGCCTGGGGGTATGAAAAAAATTATAACTATAGCGCTGGATACAGTGAATTTTGGGACAGGAAATCAATGGCACCACTATTTTTAAAACTTGTTGATCTTGTTGATAAAATGTCTCGGAATAAGGAAAACAATATGGCAAGATATGGAGGTACTGAATACAATGTACATAATGGGAAAAAAAGAATTTAAAACATTGGAGGCTGTTCATGCATAAAAGCATTCCATTTTTACAAAGATCTTAATAGGAGATGTATGCAATATAGTGTCAGGCTAACCACAGACTCTTGGAAAAGAAAAGAGTGGCATACATTAGCAGATTACCTTCTTCCTAACTGCTTAAGAAAAAGCCATATTAAGAATGACCCTGGAGGCCTTTTCAGGTTCAGGTATACTTAGTGATTCAAGGGCTTGTTCTTTATGAGGCTCTGTTGTAAGCATTACTGGGAAAATAAGGGGGCTTTGTAAAGTAGTGAGGCCTTTATTGCAATCTACTGTACATTTGGTCACCTCTCTGCAAACCTTCTACTACAACAAATACCTCAATAATATTAACTTGGACCCTGCTACCACTAAAGTTTTTTCAGTGAGTACAAAGTAGTCATGACACCTGTTGTGTCCGGTACTGTCTATAGCAGTGATGGCTAACCTTGGCACTCCAGCTGTGGTAAAACTACAACTCCCAAGATGCCCCCCTTGCTTGGCTGCTCTCAGAACTCTACAGAAATAAATGAAGCATGTTGGGAGTCGTAGTTTCACCACAGCTGGAGTGCCAAGGTTAGCCATCACTGGTCTATAGTATAAAATGTTTATATTCAATATATGTTCAATATAGTACACACTTTGTAAACTTCTGTAATTTTTTTTTAACTGACAATATGATCCCTTTTATTTCAGAAAACATTTTTTATGTTTTCTGGTGGTAGTCCCTAATGACTACATAGCAACCCTTCAGATAGATAGATATTAGATAGATAGATATTAGATAGTGTTGGGCGAGCATGCTCGGCCGAACGCCATTTTGACTCAAGTATCGCGATGCTCGGCATATCGTGGTGTTCGGCCGAACACTGCCCGTGCTAGTGGGCGATGCTCAAGTCTCCTCCCCGCACGTTTGTTGGCTGCTACGCAGCCAATAAACGTGCAGAGGAGTACTGGCACTCACTGTAATGCCATAGCCAAGTTGATTACTGGTAGGGTTGAGCGAACCCGAACTGTAAAGTTCGGGTTCGTACCGAACGTTAGGATTTTTGCACCCCGGACCCGAACCCGAACTTTTCAGTAAAAAATCGTGTTCGGTGTTCGGCGAGTTAATGGAGCTTTTTGAAAGGTTGCAGAGCAGCCAATCAACAAGCGTTTAACTTGTGTGCCCTTAGAAGCCTTTACAGCCATGCCTACTAATGGCATGGCTGTGATTGGTCAGTGCAGCATGTGACCCAGCCTCTATATAAGCAGGAGTTACGTAGCGCCGCACGTCACTCTGCTCTTATTAGTGTAGGGATAGGATGCTGCTGGTGTGAGGGAGAGAATAGAAAAGAATCAATTATCAGAAGTGCTTGTTAACGTCAGCGATCTACAGCAATTTTGTTTTGTGTGTGCAGTGCACAATTTTTTTACCCTGCTTTAGGTGGGCGTCGCCAGCCATTTTATGCAAGTTCAGTGCACCAGCAAAGCATATTTGCATTTGTGACAGTAAAATTCAAGCTTGAAATACTGCAATTATATTCTTTTTTTTTTTTTTAAACACCCATTTTTTGTAAGACCCTACATGTGGGGCCTTTGCTGCATTTGTCATAGTGAAAAGAAGCTTGAAATACTGCAATTATATTCTGGGTTTAAAAAAACACAGATTTTTTTAGAAGCCCTACATCTGGGGCCTTTGCTGTTTTTGTGACAGTGAAATACAAGCTTGAAATACTGCAATTATATTCAGTTTTTAAAAAAAACACCCATTTTTTGCAATACCCTACATCTGGGGCCTTTGCTGCATTTGTCACAGTGAAATACAAGCATTAGATAATGCTCTTATATTCTGGTATAAAAAAAACACCCATTTTGGGCAAGATAATAAATTTGCCGTCTTTGCTGCATTTCTGACAGTCCAATGCAAGCGTTAGATACTGATGTTATATTCTGGTTTTAAGAAAAATACCCATTTTGGGCAAGATAATAAATTTGCGGCCTTTGCTGCATTTCTGACAGTCCAATACAAGCGTGATATTCCGCTGTTATATTCTGGTATTTAAAAAACACCCATTTTGGGCAAAATAATACATTTGTAGCCTTTGTTGCATTTGTGACAGTCAAATACAAAGTTTAAATACTGCAGTTATATTCTTGGTTTTAAATAACACCAATACAAGCGTTATATACTGCTGTTATATTCTGGTATTAAAAAAAACACCCATTTTGGGCAAGATAATATATTTGCAGCCTTTGCTGCATTTCTCACATTCCAATACAAGTGTTAGATACTGCTGTTATATTCTTGTTTTAAAAAAACACCCATTTTGGGCAAGATAATAAATTTGTGGCCTTTGCTGCATTTCTGATAGTCCAAAACAAGTGTTAGATACTGCTGTTACATTCTTGTTTTAAAACAAACACCCATTTTGGGCAAGATAATACATTTGCGGCCTTTGTTGCATGTGTGACAGTCAAATACAAACTTTAAATACTGCTGTTATATTCTGGGTTTAAAAAAAACACAAATTATTTGCAAGACCCTATATCAGGGGCCTTTGCTGCATTTATCACAGTCAAATACAACCAGTCTTTACTGCAGTTACATTGTTGATTGACAAATTAATATTTTTTGGGACCGTGAAGTAATTGTATAAAATTCGCCTGTCACACTGTTGTGTGACCTCAAGAAATATTTCCTCTTTATGACACCGGCACTGCCTTACTCTCAGTGAACTTAATTGTTGACTATTGGCCGTTACATTGTCGCCTGATAAAAACCATCTGTTAGTTTGGTGGGTGAACTCAATGAATGAGGAGAGCGTCAAATAAGGGACATGGCCCCGGTCGTGGTGCTGCTGGTGGAGCTTCTGTTGCAGGAAGAGGACATGGTCGATCTGTGCCAGATACACGCACAAGTGAAACTCAGGTGCAAGTAGGCGACAGAACCTTCAGCGTTATATGGTAGGGCCGAATGTGGCTCTACGAATGGTGAAACCAGAACAAGTACAGGCGATAGTAGATTGGGTGGCTGACAGTGCCTCCAGTTCCTTCCCATTGTCTCCCACCCAGTCTCCTGTGCAACGCCATCTGTGGCAAGGTCCACCTAACTACGGATACATGGACCAGTAAGCACAGTCAGGGACGTTATATCTCCCTAACAGCACACTGGGTAAATGCAGTGGCGGCTGGGCCTGAGGCGGATAGCAGTTTGGCGCATGTCCTTCTACCACCGAGGATTGCAGGGTGCTTCAGTTTGCCTCCTGTTGCTTCCTCCTCCTACTCAGCTTCCTCATACTCTACCGCCTCCTCATCTGGTCAATGTAACACCTTCACCACCAACTTCAGCACAGCCAGGGGTAAACGACAGCAGGCAGTTTTAAAACGTATCTGTTTGGGGGACAAACCCCACACCGCGCAGGAGCTGTGGACGGGCATGGAACAACAGACCAATGAGTGGTTGGTGCCAGTGAGCCTCAAGCCCGGCCTGGTGGTGTCATGGCTGAGGATGGGGAAAACCCTCAGCCGTGCGGTATCAGCAGATGGATGGTCAGAGCATGGCCAGGACAGGAATCAGGGAGCAGGTCACCTCCTAACAATCCCTAATTCTGACCCTATCTCCTAGCCTGTATGAGCCGACCCTGATGGTAGGAGGGCTCATACTCCGGAACCTGATATTCCTGCTAGCCCTCAGGGTGGCCCTGGACTAGGAGCAGGGTAAGACGACCTGTTCCTCCTAGACACGGAGGAACAGGAGTCTCACTGGCCAAGCCACATAGAAAGGGGAACATGAACAGACATATGGCAATGACAGGTAAGTGAGACTAGTACCACACCTACCTGCCACAGACACACAACCTGGAACCCATGTACAAGTGCTGCTGTCCACAACAACACAAAGGACACAGCACACACCAGACATCACACGGGAACACAGGAAACCATATGCTACAATAAATAAAGACCAAAGAAACATCTACTTAACACCATACATGAACTTATGACCACAAGGGTGGCCCCCACTGGCAGATGGTATAACAGGAGGATGTCTCCAGCAACCATGGCTGTAGAACCCCTCAGCTAACTGAAAACAGCAGAGGCTTTATAGCCCAAAGTAGCCACACCCACACTCAGACACACCAGGTGATCACACACACAGGACGAAGTTAACCCTTCCACTACAAGGCAAGAGAAGACGGCCACTTAAAGGGGAAGTACACACATAAACACACACTTCACTTGTTGCCGCGGGCAACGGCATGCGTGGCAACCATGTCCTGGGGATCAGCCATAGGGCTGAGACACTGCCACCACATGCACACAACACCACACGTTTCCACAGGCAACCAAGTGAAGGAAAGTGTCACAAAACACACCATAGGCCGTGACAGGTGGTGTGCGATAATGGCCAAAATCTCGTAGCAGCTCTGGGACTAGCCGGTTTGACGCACATCCCTTGCCTGGCGCATGTGCTGAATTTGATGGTGCAGAGGTTCCTTAAAAATTGCCCCAAAATGTCAGAGCTACTACAGAAAGTGGGGGCCGTCTGTGCGCGCTTTCGGCGTTCTCACCCTGCTGCTGCTCACCGGTCAGCGCTGCAGCATAACTTCAGCCTTCCCGCTCACCACCTCATATGCAACATGCCCACAAGGTAGAACTCCACTTTGCACATACTGGCCAGCCTGTGGGAGAAGCAGCAGGCATTAGTGGAGTCAGCTGCAGCATTCATGGGTGAGTCGCTTTGCAGAACAGCACCACTTCACCACCAATGACTGGGTCTCCATGGGAAACCTGTGTGCCTTGTTGCGCTGTTTCGAGTTCTCCACCAACATGGCCAGTGCCGATGATGCCGTTCTCAGCGTTACTATCCCACTTCTATGCCTCCTTGAAACAACGCTTCAGGCGATGATGGAAGAGGATGTGGCACAGGAGGAGGAGGAGGAAGAGGGATCATTTCATAGGGTTTTAGTCCAGTCATTCACAAGTGGCTCCGAGGGTGGGTACCTACACCCACAAATGCCAGGTACACAATTGTCCAGCCAGGGCACAGTTCTGGAGGATGACGAGGTGGAGGATGAGGAGGAGAGAATGGAGGAGGAGAAACCGTGTTCACAGCAGGGTGGCACCCAAACCATCTCATGGCCACCACTGGTGCATGGCTGGGGGGATACAGACAACACAGATGATACCCCTCCCACAGAGGACAGCTTTTTGTTGCCTCTGGGCAGCCTGGCACACATGAGTGATTACATGCTGCAATGTCTCTGCAACGACCGCCGAGTTGCAAACATTCTAACTTGTGCTGATTACTGGGTGGCCACCCTGCTGGATCCCGGTTACAAGGACAACGTACCGTCCTTAATTCTGTCACTTGAGCGTGATCATGAGATGCGCGAGTACAAGTGCACGCTGGTAGACGGGCTGCTGGTGGCATTCCCACCTGACAGCGGGAGCACAGTGAAAGCACAAGGCGAAGGCAGAGGAGGATATACTGTATAAAAAAAAAAAAATGGAAAAAATAAAACCAAAAATCAGTGTTGTCTACCTCGTCCTCCTCCACCGCTTCTTCCAACTACACTGCTACGTCCACCGCCTCCTCAACCTCCGACTCCATATGGAACTCCAACTCATAGATCTAGATTTTTATTTTATTTTTTACATATTTTAGTTAATGTAATTTAACTAATTTATCTGATACATTGTTGCGTTACATATCCCATTTTTTTGGTTGTGATATACCCCTGCTCTACCTAGTGGACAGGTTAATAAATTTCACTAATTTGTCTGTTACATTGTCGGGTGAAATTCACCAATATTTGGCCGTGATATACCCCTGCTCTACCTAGTGGACAGGTTAATAAATTTCACTATTTTGTCTGTTAAATTGTCTTGTGAAATTCACAAATTTTTGGCTGTGATATACCCCTGCTCTACCTAGTGGACAGGTTAATAAATTTCACTAATTTGTCTGTTACATTGTCGGATGAAAGTCATACATTTTTGGCTGTGATATACCCCTGCTCTACGTAGCGGACAGGCTAATAAATTTCACTAATTTGTTTGTTACATTGTCAGGTGAAATTCACCAATTTTTGGCTGTAATATACCCCTGCTCTACCTAGTGGACAGGTTAATAAATTTCACTAATTTCTCTGTTACATAGTTGGGTGACATTCACCAATTTTTGGCTGTGATATACGCCTGCTCTACCTAGTGGACAGGTTAATAAATTCACTGTTTTGTCTGTTAAATTGTCGTGTGAAATTCACCAATTTTTGGCTGTGATATGCCGTATTTTTCGCCCTATAAGACGCACCGGCCCATAAGACGCACCTAGGTTTTTGGGGAGGAAAATAAGAAAACAAATATTTTTAACCAAAAGGTGTGCTTTTGGTGGGTTTGGAACTAATGGTGGTCTGTAAATGGCACTATTACTGGGGATCTGTGAAGGACACTGTTATGGGGGGATCTGTGGATGACGGACACTGTTATGGGGGGATCTGTGGATGACGGACACTGTTATGGGGGGATCTGTGGATGACGGACAATGTTATGGGGGGATCTGTGGATGACGGACACTGTTATGGGGGGATCTGTGGATGACGGAAACTGTTATGGGGGATCTGTGGATGACGGACAATGTTATGAAGGGATCTGTGGATGATGGACACTGTTATGGGGAGATCTGTGGATGACGGACACTGTTATGGGGGGATCTGTGGATGACGGACACTGTTATGGGGGGATCTGTGGATGACGGACACTGTTATGGGGGGATCTGTGGCTGGCGGACACTGTTATGGGGGGATCTGTGGATGACGGAAACTGTTATGGGGGGATCTGAGGATGACGGACGCTGTTATGGGGGATCTGTGACGGACACTGTTATGGGGGGATCTGTGGCTTGCACTGTTAGAGGGGGGATCTGTGACTGGAACTGTTACAGGGGGGATCTGTGGATGGCACTGTTAGAGGGGGGATCTGTGGGTGGCACTGTTAGAGGGGGGATCTCTGGGTGGCACTGTTAGAGGGGGGATCTGTGGGTGGCACTGTTAGAGGGGGGATCTGTGGGTGGCACTGTTAGAGGGGGGATCTGTGGGTGGCACTACTATGGGGGATCTGTGGGTAGCACTGTTATATATGTGCCATCCACAGACCCACCCACCCCTTAACTGTGCCATCCACAGATCCCCCCCTCCCGCCGCTCCAGTATACAAATATAAAATGTCTTATTCAATTAAAAGTGATTACACATGCCCCCTCACTCCTATTAGTACCGTACATCCTAACAGCTTCAGTAGAATGCCGGCAGGCAGGGCGGCTGGCGCGTCACTCACTGACGTCACTTGCCTGTGCCGCCTGCTTCATTCATAAAGTAGGCGGCGCAGGCATGTGACATCAGGGAGTTACGCTGCCATCCGCCGGGCCTGCCTGCATTCTAATGAAGCTGTTAGGATCTACGGTAATAATAAGAGTGAGGGGGCATGTGTAATCACTTTTAATTGAATAAGACACTTTTAATTGAGTAAGACATATTTGAATATTGCAGCACTTAAGTGGCGGAGCTATAGTACAGTGACTGCACTTCCCCGCCACTATTGCCGGCCCCCAGCTCCTCCCAGTCCCTCCCCGCTCTCACATACATCGCAGCCTGCGATGTAAAACGGTCAGCATTCGCCACATAAGACGCAGGGGCATTTTCCCTCTATTTTGGGGGGAGAAAAAGTGCGTCTTATGGGGCGAAAAATACCTAGTGGACAGGTTAATAAATTTCACTAATTTGTCTGTTACATTGTCGGATGAAATTCACCAATATTTGGCTGTGATATACCCCTGCTCTACCTTGTGGACAGGCAAAAAAAATTCACTAAGTTGTCTGTTGCATTGTCGAGTGAAATTCACAAATTTTTGGCTGTGATATACCCCTGCTCTACCTAGTAGACAGGTTAATGCATTTCATTAATTTTTCTTTTACATTGTCAGATGAAATTCCCCAATTTTTAGCTGTGACATACCCCTGCTCTACCTAGTGGACAGGTTAATAAATTTCACTAATTTGTCTGTTGCATTGTCGGGTGAAATTCACCAATTGTTGGCTGTGATATACCCCTGCTCTACCTAGTAGACAGGTCAATACATTTCATTAATTTGTCTGTTACATTGTTGGGTGAAATTCACAATTTTTGGGCTGTGAAATACCCATGCTCTACCTAGTGGACAGGTTAATAAATTTCACTAATTTGTCTGTTACATTGTCAGGTGAAATTCACAAATTTTTGGCTGTGATATACCCCTGCTCTACCTAGTAGACAAGCGAATACATTTCACTAATTTCTCTGTTACATAGTTGGGTGACATTCACCAATTTTTGGCTGTGATATACCCCTGCTCTACCTAGTGGAAATACAATACATTTCACTTATTTGTCTGTTACATTCGTAGGTGACATTTTACCATTTTTGTTGTGAAACCCCTGCTCTGCATAGGTGACAGGGACCTAAATTTAAAAAAATCATCTGTTACATTGTCAGGTGACATTTTACCAATTTTGCCGTATACAAACCCCTGCTCTGCATAGGTGACATGAACCAAATTTTTGTAACATCGTCTGTTCAATTGGTGGGTGACATGAACCCAGTTTTGCCGTGAATAAACCCCTGCTCTACATAGTTGACAGGGCCCGAAATTTTTTAAAATTGTCTGTTCCTTTGGTGGGTGACATTAACCCATTTTTGCCGATGAAAAACCCCTGCTCTGCATAGATGACAGGGACAATGTGTCTTTAATTGGCCCTTCCATTCGGTCCTTCCACTTTAATAACTTGTCAGTTTGATTACATTGCAGCCATTGACCTCCCTTTGATGTGGTATCTCTTTCTCATGCTCCCTCTCAAGCGTCGAACCCTGATTCACTGCTAACCGCGATCAACATGGTAGGCGCAGAAAAGAACATTGAAAGTTGATAGAGCAGATATCCAATTGGATCGTGGACATCACGGGGACGTGTGACATAGTGGAGCAGTATGTGTGCACACGCCTACACGTACTGACTGATGGGTCTGCCCCCTTCATCTTCTGGGTCTCCAAATTGGGTTCATGGCCTGAGCTTTCCCTTTACGCTTTGGAGGTGCTGGCCTGCCCTGCAGCCAGTGTATTGTCTGAATGTTTGTCTCGCACGGTTGGAGGGGGTTATCACAGGTTATATTTCCCAATGTTTTGGGGTGTACCCTAATTTAAATAAAAAATAAATAAAAAATGTAAACCAAAAACCAGTGTTGGCTACCTCCTCCTCCTCCACCGCCGTTTCCACCTACACCGCCACATCCACGGCCTCCTCAACCTCCTAATCCATATGATCTCTTAGATCAAGATTATTATTTTTTACTTTTACATATTTTATGTTATTTTAAGTAATTTCCCTATCCACATTTGTTTGCAGAGCACTTGCCATCCTCTTAACCACATTGTGATGCCATTTGCAGCCCTCTAGCCATTTCCATGACTTTTTTAGAGCCATTTTAGTGCTCCAAAGTTCAGATCCCCATTGACTTCAATGTGGTTCGGGTTCAGGGCCAAGTTCGGGTCCTGAACGCAAACTTTTGTTGTGAAGTTAGGCCAAACCCATTGATCCCGAACATCTAGGTGTCCACTCAACTCTAGTTACTGGCATTACAGTGATTGGCTGGCCGGAATGCGTTATCGGTAGGGATGAGCGAACTCGAACTGTATAGTTCGGGTTCGTACCGAATTTTGGGGTGTCCGTGACACGGACCCGAACCCGGACATTTTCGTAAAAGTCCGGGTTCGGGTTCGGTGTTCGTCGCTTTCTTCGCGCTTTTGTGACGCTTTCTTGGCGCTTTTTGAAAGGCTGCAAAGCAGCCAATCAACAAGCGTCATACTACTTGCCCCAAGAGGCCATCACAGCCATGCCTACTATTGGCATGGCTGTGATTGGCCAGAGCACCATGTGACCCAGCCTCTATTTAAGCTGGAGTCACATAGCGCCGCCCGTCACTCTGCTCTGATTAGCGTAGGGAGAGGTTGCGGCTGCGACAGTAGGGCGAGATTAGGCAGATTAACTCCTCCAAAGGACTTGATTAACTGATCGATCTGCAGCTGTGGATCATTGAGCTGCTGATCCTCAATTGCTCACTGTTTTTAGGCTGCCCAGACCGTTTGTCAGTCACATTTTTCTGGGGTGATCGGCGGCCATTTTGTGTCTTGTGGTGCGCCAGCACAAGCTGCGACCAAGTGCATTTAACCCTCAATGGTGTGGTTGTTTTTTGGCTAAAGCCTACATCAGGGTGAAGCTGTCACACCAAGTGCATTTAACCAGCAATAGTCTGTTCATTTTTTGGCCATATACAAAATCAGGGGCAAGCTGCGCCTGTCACCAAGTGCATTTAACCCTCAATGGTGTGGTTGTTTTTTGGCTAAAGCCTACATCAGGGTGAAGCTGTCACACCAAGTGCATTTAACCAGCAATAGTCTGTTCATTTTTTGGCCATATACAAAATCAGGGGCAAGCTGCGCCTGTCACCAAGTGCATTTAACCCTCAATGGTGTGGTTGTTTTTTGGCTAAAGCCTACATCAGGGTGAAGCTGTCACACCAAGTGCATTTAACCAGCAATAGTCTGTTCATTTTTTGGCCATATACAAAATCAGGGGCAAGCTGCGCCTGTCACCAAGTGCATTTAACCCTCAATGGTGTGGTTGTTTTTTGGCTAAAGCCTACATCAGGGTGAAGCTGTCACACCAAGTGCATTTAACCAGCAATAGTCTGTTCATTTTTTGGCCATATACAAAATCAGGGGCAAGCTGCGCCTGTCACCAAGTGCATTTAACCCTCAATGGTGTGGTTGTTTTCTGGCTAAAGCCTACATCAGGGTGAAGCTGTCACACCAAGTGCATTTAACCAGCAATAGTCTGTTTATTTTTTGGCCATATACTACATCAGGGGCAAGCTGCGCCCGTCACCAAGTGCATTTAACCCTCAGTAGTGTGGTTGGTCAAGCTGTGACACCAAGTGCATTTAACCAGCAATAGTCTGTTCATTTTTTGGCCATATACTACATCAGGGGCAAGCTGCGCCCGTCACCAAGTGCATTTAACCAGCAATAGTGTGGTTATTTTTTGGCCATATCCCAGTCTAATTCTGTCACTAAATCCATACCGGTCACCCAGCGCCTAAATACTAGGCCTCAAATTTATATCCCGCTAAATCTCTCGTTACCGCTGTCCTGTTGTAGCTGGGAAAGTTATTTAGTGTCCGTCAAAGCACATTTTTTGTTCTGGGTTGAAGTACAATTCCCAATTTAGCAATTTCATAATTTAGTGGTTTCTGCTATATCAGAGCTATTTGAAATCTATCCCTAAAAGGGTATATAATATTCAAGGTGCACATTGGGTCATTCAGAATAACTTCACACACACCCGCTACTGTGTATTTTCAAGTCTAATTCTGTCACTAAACCCATACCTGTCACCCAGCGCCTAAATACTAGGCCTCAAATTTATATCCTGCTAAATCTCTCGTTACCGCTGTCCTGTTGTAGCTGGGAAAGTTATTTAGTGTCCGTCAAAGCACATTTTTTGTTCTGGGTTGAAGTACAATTCCCAATTTAGCAATTTCATAATTTAGTGGTTTCTGCTATATCAGAGCTATTTGAAATCTATCCCTAAAAGGGTATATAATATTCAAGGTGCACATTGGGTCATTCAGAATA